>NW_024885355.1:1822418-1930458 GCF_019232065.1 Centrocercus urophasianus
CCCTTCCCTTCCCTTCCCTTCCCTTCCCTTCCCTTCCCTTCCCTGGGTTTAAAATAGCAGCATGCATTAAACTACCTACAAGGCCAAAGAAATACTCTTTTCTGGAAGGAAAAGACTTTCTTTCTATTACATTTGAAACAGGTGCATACAATGCAGGGATTTACAACAAATACAAATCCACTAAACAAAAGTAGTTGCTACACCAACTGAATGTGGAGGGCAGATCCTCTCCCTCCCCTCTACCTCATGGTAGAAACAGTATTTAAAAAAAAAAAAAAAAAAAAAAAAAAAGGAAAAAGATGATGTTACAGGAGCAGGAATTTACTGTAAGTCATTCTTATGGAATCGGGGATGAGGGGAGGAAAGAAAGGCAGGAGAATGTGAACAACTCCTAACACAGCACTTTCCTCTACGGCATTTCGAGGCAATCAGCTTGCAAAATTAGAGAGGAATCTCAGCAGAGGTACCTCTGATGGGAAATCTGAACTTTCCTCCAATTTGACCAGGCCCCAATCTCTGCAAGTTAGGCTTCAGCCTCTCCTCCAAGTCCATTCCACCATGGGAACATTTGCAGATTAGCCTGGTGGCTGTGCAACGTGCTCAGAAATGAAGGCATGAGCAGGGAGCAGGGGTACAAAGCTTCAAAGCCAGCCTGAATGAATAACTGTCTTAGCTGTGCATCGAGAGCAGAAAGAAAGAAATGAAATAAAATCCAAAAACAGAACACAAGATTTCATTTCCATGCTCCTGAAGATCCTGATTGTATTATGGTGGCTACATTCTTCCTGCCGGGTGAGCTCGCTTCCCTTCCTAGCCTTGCTTAAACCTGCACTGCTTCCCAAACAGACTGATCTCAAGAATCCTGGGGCTTTGTATTCTCTCTGTTCTGTGTCAGTAAATGTATTGACACAGCCTTAGCAAGAAGACGCGAGTTTGGCCTACCCAGGTGCTGAACCCATGAGAAGCAGTTTAGCAGTGCTAGCACAGTGGTGAAATAAAGCTAATTTGATTTAATTTGGAGACCTCCCTTTTTCTGCGGTTTAACAGGTTAACCTCAGCCCTGCAGCGCGTGGCTGCGCGGCTTGAAGGTTTACAACAAATACGCATGGGGCTGGCAAGGAACTGGATTGTGGGAGCCCATTCAAGCACCCGGGGCAGTGTATTTACTATCTCTGAAGCTGTTTAAATTTTCTTTGGACAGAAGCCTTCTGAGTGGGAAGGAGACTTGGGAAAGATACTAATTAGAAACTTGCTAAACTGCCTAACAGATGAGAAATGTCATGGCATTGACAACTAGAGGTGAAAAACACCGTTTGCATCTTGTTTATCCCTTCCTACCTGAGATCTGCCATGACCCTCTCCTCATGCATTTTCACGTACATTACTCTGATGGGCTTTAAATTACCCAAGTGATAAGGTCTGTGTGCCATGCAATATGCTGTACAGCGAATGCAGTGGCTTTTTGAATGAGCGTTAGTACTCTAGATAGATCGATAATCATAGTATTGATGATGTAGATGAGGAGGTAGTAGAGCACGACTCTTGTTTTATCACGCTGGCCTTTAATCAGATGGAACCTTAATTCTCATTAAAAGCAGCAGCATAATGCTGTACACAAGGTACTTAAATGCTGCCATAAAGGAGAGCAGCTGTCCAAGTGCTGCTGGGATGTATACCAAAAGATGTTTCTGTCACCGTGGAGAATTCCTAACGAAGGCTGGACTGTTTGCTGAAGAAGTTCACATCTCTTTCAGAATCACCTGCCTAATGAGTCCAGCTTGAGGGGAGCAGCAGAAGAGATGCTGTGCACAAAAAAAATTCTAAAGAGTTGGAGTAATGTCAGTCCAACTATACTCCTATATGCTGAAGCTCTTTCAGGTCAGAATGCCAGCCGTTCAGCAGAGTTTTTCTGCAGAAAGCTGTTTCTTTTTTTTTATAGTGTATATTCTGATGAGAATCATGAAAGCACCTTGAGTGTAATTCACATTTCAAATCTTTTCAGAGAACTTGCTTTAATTCTGGTGACAAAGTGCTGCAGGCTAATGCCATCCCTGAAGTCGGTATCTGTGGGGCAATCAACCCAAAGAAGAACACCATGTTGCCATTTATCTTTAGGCAAGCTGCATAATATTTTGTGCATACCACTTTCTGATGTTGGGTATTTGACACTCAGCCAGAGCTCATGGTGGTGATTATTTGCATCGCTTTCCAACCTGCAGTTCTGTGTCTGCTATCTGAGTTACCACCACTACCTCCGCGAACAGCATGAACAGCACCAAGACCCATATGACTGCACTGAACTAAATGAGCAGCAGAACCTCCACAATAATGCTATTTTTTTTTGAAAAATCCTAACAATTCCCATGAACTTCCTATCCAATGGACCCAGCCTTCCCTCCCCGTTAAGTAGTTTTGCCATTCTGAACACAAAGAGCCTTTTTCCTTGGCCGATCCCTGTGCTGATCCCACTCAGCCCAACCCCTAGAACACATCCCATGTGCTCACTGAATTTTTCATGAACCCCACATTAAATGTGCAAGCGTAGAGGTGTGCAGGGAGCTGACATATTTACCCTTCCAGATCAGCCCCTGTGTTATCTTTCCCAGGGAACCACAGCAGCACCTCTGTTTTCCAAAGTACATGTGGGCAAAGGAAAGGCTGCATCCTCGCTGCTCACCCTGCTGCCACACATCATCATTCTCCCCAACTGCATTCCTTATGCCATTTATTAGCATTGCTAATACCAAGCACCTCATTTTTATGCTGCTAGCAGCAATTGTGAAAGCCATACTGAACTTCCTAATCCATTTATCTATTAATTTATTATCTAATTAAGGCTCACAATGACAGTGCTATTTGTTTAAAATTGCCCTCAAACTAAACCAATACAAAACACACGTGCATTCAAATCAATTAAAATGGTACTTGCTAATGTTTTCCTTAATCAGTTGCTAACTGTTCCTCTACCATTTAAAGGCAGGCAAAATTCATTTTAACTTCATCATAATCGTGTGACCTACTTGCATGGTGCCAAACTGATACAAATGGATGTTACTGTCATGTCATAAGGGCATGGAATAGTACCAGCCATGAATTTTGCAACAGCTACCCTCGGAGTTGGGTTTCTTTTTTTTCTTTTTTTTTTTTTGCATTAAAGAGCCCTAGAACACTGATTTAAATGCAGCCACAGTGAGGCAGGCGGGCAGACCTGAGGTTTCTGATGAGTTTATTAAAGTTTACACCGTACCTCATGCTGCATCTTTGTGCTTTTTTTCCCAAGAGCTGTCTTCAGCACAACAGCAGCGGGGTGTAGTATTGCATGCTTATGCTGCACGTTCACTCCAGCAAAAATCATACCTGTCCTCCAGTGCTTAAACAAAGCCTCATCCTTTCGCTGCTGTGTTGTGCCAGTGAGACCTGCCACTTTGGCACCTGCAGACGGAGAAATCCTGCATTACAGCAAAATGGCTTTAGACTAAAAGGGGAGATTTAGATTATATATTGGGAAGGAGTTGTTTACTCAGAGGGCGGTGAGGCCCTGGCACTGCTGCTCAGAGAGCTGTGGCTCCCCCATCCCTGGAGGTTCCCAAGGCCAGGGTGGATGGGCCTTGGGCAGCCTGAGGTTGTGGGGGGCAACCAGCCCATGGCAGGGGGTGGGACTGAGTGGGCTTTAAGGTCTCCTGCAACCCAAGTCACTCTGTGACTCTATGAAATGCCATTTGTTTTGATTCCTGCCTCCCAAACCAGGTGCCGATGTTCACCTTCCCAGCACCATGCAGGATGGAGCCTGATGCTTATTGCTTGCTGTTACAAAAGGCTTTTCAGGCATGGCTGTAAGAAGGCTCCATACCTCCCCTCTTTCCTATTTCCCCCTCCTCTCGAGCTTATGCTATGCACAGCACAGCTCATTGCACTGGAGAGACGCTCCATTTGGTTATTTAGAAACATTTTAAGAGCATCTTTCAAAGCCCACAGTAATGCACACTGACATCAAGGTCTGGAATGCAAATCCCCAGAGTCTCAGGCTCTCCTGTTCAGCCTGAAAATGGATCGAGGGACGTTTGTTCATTCTCAGTATTTGTGTTGGAACATGATTAAGGGCAGCCACTGCTTTTTTTTTTTTTTCCCCCCTCCTGCATCACTTTCCCTTCTGCTGGTTATTTATAGTACCACATAAGATATTTTTAAGATAAGGAGGAAAAACAGACTGAAGATACGTGAGATCCATACAGCTGTGTGTTCTTTAAAGCAGAATGACTAAACAATGTTCGTCAAGTGATTCACTTATGGAAAGTTTCTCTTCTCAATACTGAACAGGTAGCCAAAAGGGATGGAGCAGCTTATCTGTACACACTACAAATCCATGCTCAGATCGGTTTTACAGTTTCCCCTCCATTCTGATGGAAATGACACAAATGGATCTTGGGTGGAAATCACTGTGCCTGAACATTATGCAGTCCTATAACAGAAATAAACCTGGAGAGACTTTTTCCCATTTATTTGCAAAGAGGAAGGACATCTCAGGACCTGATCTTGCACCTTCTGAAGCCCAGAGGAGATGGCATCTGTGAGCCTCACACCCTCGCTGCCTTCCAGCACCAGTGGCTGCCCATGGGCTTGCAGCTAAGCCAAGCAAAATCATTCCGCTTTCTCAGTTTGGAGGAGATTTGTTTGATCAGGTTGACTGGGTGATGCCTTCCTGAGTGACAGCCATGGCTCTGAGCAGCAGATGAATGTTCAGCAACTCATATTCGACTGCAGTGTTTATTTCTTTCCTTTTGCGCATTATTTCCCTTGGCTGACATCATGACACTCAATTAGACTTAACATTGAGAATGTTTTCTAGATTAGATATTCCTGTTTAATAAAGCCTGGAAGGAAGTGGTATGTCTAATTAGTGATGCCTGACTCAAAATAAGCTCCCCAACAGCCTGCTGACAGTAAAATCCCATCCTGGAGGCTGCTGAGAAGGATACCAGCTGGAAGAGGAAACTCCGACTGCAGAGAATCAGGACCTATGGCAAACAGAAGCCAGGTAGGAAACTTCCTATCCAAGCGACTGCAGCATATAAAAAATGAAATACACTGTGCAGTTCAGGCAGCAGGAGAGACCATGCCATGGCCAAGGTGTCCCTGCCCAGTCTGTTCTGTCTCACAGATCACTGTCTGTGTGGGATGCAGCAGGGATGCTCGCTGTGGGGTGGCACTGCTCACTGCATTATTGAAATAGGTCAGGTCACAAGCAGGCTAAAAATAATCATTCAACTATCAACAAAGATCCTGTCCCTTAGGATCTTTCAACCTGAAGAGAACTCAGAGACAATCTCTGCCGTCAGCAGAGAGGACCTGTGCTAATGCTGTCCACCAGAAGAGGAGGGTCTGCTGTTAGATTGCAGGAGCAACACCATGAGCTCACAGAGGGTAGGAGAGAGAGTGAAGGCAGCAGTTTGTGAGGGGGATGCTGGCTGCAACTTTATCTGAAGGGATGGATGCAAAAAAGCCCGAGGATAAATGGTGATGGAAAGCCCATTCTGCAAAGGGGAAGGTATCTCCAGGGAAGGAAGCATCTTCAGGAGTTCAGACACAAGGAGCTGGGCACCCTGATCGAGCTGCAGATGTCCCTGTTCACAGCAAGGGAGTTGGACTAGATGACCTTTACAGGTCCCTTCCACCCCAAACCATTCTATGATCCACTCAATGATTCATCAGTGGTGAAGGAAAGGCAAGCCAGGGTCCTGCAAACAAAAGGGCTGAGCACGGTCATGCCCGCGGCTCTGCTTGCAGCTTTGCTGCCACTACAGCTGCATGCTTGTCCCTGAGGGCAGCCCCAGGGATTAAAGGCATTTCATGTCCAGCTCTGAATATATTTTCAAAGAAACTTCGCATTAAAAGAATGAAGAGTGCAGGAAGATGAATATTGAAGGTCACATTCCTCTCTCCAAAGTAGTACACACCAGCATATATATAATACATTAATAACGTAATGTCATAATAAGCTGGGAAAGGGATTGGTTGAAGATTTGAAAATAAATGATTTTGGTGGCACATCTTAGTTGTGTTGTAGTCATTTTGAAAATGCTTTATGTAGCGACACACAATACAACCCTATCACCTCATCTATGTCCTATTTAAATAACATGGGGTGAGATAAGTCTGCAGTACTGTGGTGGGTTCGTTGCTGAAGATGCAGTCATTGACATTGAAATGTAGTTTCTATACTCAGGATAATTCCAGAAATGCACTAGAATAGAGTGAAGGTCTTCCATTGCTCAGTTTTCAATTTTCAGTAATTTTTATAGCAGAAGAAATGCTGTGCTCTGGAGAAGCTGACATGAAAACAGGTTATTACAGCAAGTTCTTTCAGAATGTACAGCTTGTGTTGTTAATTCTGTTTTAAAACAATTATCTCGGCACGCAATTATATTTCAATAAGCAAAAGGTTATCTCTGCTGTAAAGACACATAATGGAGGAAACACTCAGACTTTCACAATGTTATCACTGGAGTTTATCCTCCAGCATGACTGTTCTCAATTACAGTAGAACAAAGGTATTAAATATCAGCCAGATAGGGGCATCATTTGGTGGCTGTACATTTCTGAAGAGTTTTTAGATCCCAAGGAAAGAGGACTTTTTCAGAGATATTATGTCCAGTTTGAGAAAATAATATAGAAACAGAATAGAAAGAGCTGAAAAAGAATAGGAAAAATCTGCACGCTATGACCCAGAAGGGGAACCTAGGATTTCTATTTATTAGAATTGTGATTGGGATCGTTACAGCATCATCCACAGTGTGCCAAACCCCCGTGCTGTGAACTCGTGCGAGTCACCAGTCACCTATGATTTGCTTGCCTCATCTATAAAGCGGAAATAAACGTCCTTCCCACAGCTGGGTCTTGTAAAGACACATTGCAGAATTGGAGCACCAGTATAAACCGGTTTCTTATTCAGGGCTTTATAAGCTGTAATGAAAAAAGGCTGAGTAATCACCAGCCATGTTGATGTCTTATCTGAGATTCCCCCTGAGATCTTCCTAGGCATGGGAAAGTGACAAATTATTCTTCTTGTGTTTCTAATAGAGGCAAAATGAGTACGGCTTCTTGTAATAGTTGCTTGCTTAACGAGCTCTTAAACTTTCACTTTGTCTTGCTCTGCTGAAATATTTTTGCTGCAGAACCAGACATCAAAGATATAACTTAGCTCTGGACACTGGGGCTGCTTCCCCAACTGCTGCTTTTGGGTTATCTGTAAGAGAGTAACATATTGTTTTGTCTTTATGAGATCCTGTAAAAGGAAAGCTGATACTTAGGAAAAATGATATGCCCTGAGCAGTACTGGCCAGATTAAGCTTACCTCCAATACTTATGATTTTGAGGTATCTCTACCAAGTTTCAGTCTGAACACATTGTGGCTGTGCTCACATGGGAAGTAAAAGTGGGTGCAAGCTCCAATTCACACAAATTTCCTGCCTGCTGTTGCTGTGGGTTCGGCTCACAGTGGTCTTATTTTGATCCTACTATATTGGTCCACTTCCAAGGCTACTCTTGAGGCCAAACCCACCCTCCCTCATCCATGAAGTTCAACAGAAATTTCCTTGCTCATGTCCCAGCAGGAGATGCCCGCTCAGTAATGCATTAAGATCTCAGCTGTCTTTAACTTCCCTGCAATGAACAGGGACACCTACAGCTCCATCAGAGCCCATCCAGCCTGACCTTGGGTATCTTCAGGAATGGGGTACCCACCACCCCTCTGGGCAACCTGTGCCAGTGCCTTGCTGCCCTTATCAGAAACAACTTTTCTCTTATATCCAAACTAAATAAAGTCTTGCAGATAATATTAGTGATGAATGACTCCACCCAAGCTTCACACATGGCACCACAGCAGCTTCTGGGGAGGTGACAGTGGCTGCCTTGGTACTGCTGCCCATTGAGATCTGGAATGAAAATGGCAAAAACTCTCCTTTCACATTGTATTACACTTCTATTGGCCCAAACAGGAAAAGCATCACTGATGGATAAACACCTCTGCATTGGGCTAGAGAGCCAAAGCATGAAAAATCTTCACTGAGTTGGTACATTCCCAGTCCTGCTTCCCCACCTCCCCTCCTGCCTGAGCATCTTTGTTCTAAATCCCCAGTGAGTGATCAATTATCTTCAATTATCTGATTTCCTCAAGGGGACAGTCCATCAAAATAGCTAGAAGGTATGCCAAATACAGAAGAAAGGGCTTGGGTGAGTTGACAGCTTTGTTTCCTAAGAGATGGGAGATTCTTCTCATGCCTGTCTGTGTTAAAGGCATGAAAATAAGCTACTGGTATATAAGGAACTTCACCCATTCTTGCCTGTAGCTAATCTTATTATCTCTCATATCTGGATTAGGCTTCTTCATTGAGATTGAAAATGCGTTTACAATAAAGTAACAATATTTATTGTCTCTGATCCACATCATTGAGAATACGACCTGCAGATAGGTCATATTTTTCCAAAAGCAGGTAGCAAGCTCTTTGTTAACCAAAGGGAAGTGCACACCCTCCCTAGCACAGTTTTCTATTTCTGGAAAGGTAGACTGATTGGAGAAGTTATGCAAGAGTGTAAGTCTGTACTAAAGCTCTGTTATTAAGTTTCGGTCTGAGCACATTATATTTATTTTTTGTTATTTTGGGAAGGCTGGGGGAGGGGGAGAAGATCATAGGATCTTCAACACAGGACAAGACAAAGCATGAATGAGAAAGATTACTGCTGTATAATCCTTTGCAAATGGCACAAAGACGTTTGATACATACTATGCCTGCTTGCAGAGATATGTCATTGCCAGAAATTTAGTTTCTCCTTTTATTGCCTTTGCAAAGGTAAGAAAAATTCAAACTGAAGCCGTTATTCTGTAAGGTCTTGCAAATCCGTGGGATTTTGCTCACAGGACCATAAAAATTGCCATGCTGGGTCAGATCAATGGTCCATGTAATCCAGTATTCTCTGTCTGACAGTGACTAATACTGTATGTTTTGGTACATCATGGGAAAATGTAAGAAACCATTCATGACCAATTATGGAACAACCTTCCCATAGAAGAAGGCTCAATCTCACCTCTGGCAGAAAACTCTGTGTTTTTTTTTGCTAAAACCTACCAGATCTGTGTCTTTAACTCCTGTGTAATATGACTCTGATTGCATTCAATGTTCACAGCAGCTCAGAATCACCAAATGTCTGAGGTTGGAGGCTCCTCTGGGTCCCTCTGCATCTTCATCTCCGGCTTTTCTGCATCCTGGTGGCCCTGCACCAGGCTCTCCAGTGCTGACACCAGTGATGACCAGAGTGGAAGGATCACCTCTCTTGACCTGCCAGTGATGCTTTGCCTAATGCAACCAGGAATGCTGTTCAGTTCTTTTTTTTTTTCTTTTTTTTCTTTTTTTTTTTTCCTGATCTGAAGAAGTTTTATTTTAAGAATATTGTGTTGTAGTGAATTTCACAGGTTAAACTGTCTTTAGAAGCATCCCTTTTATTACTTCTAAACTTATTGCCCTTCAATTACACTGGATGGTTTTTGTTTTGATTTTATGAGTGGGAGTAAATAAGACTGCCAATTTACCTTCTCTGAAGCACTCAGGATGTAATATACTCCCATCAAACAACTTTTTATTCCCCCTTTTTTTTAAGCAAACTGTTCCTGCATTTTTGGTCTCTCCTTTACAATCTTCTTAAAACGCTGTTTGCTGTGGGAGACTTCCTCCACCCTGAAATCCTTCTATTTCTTTATATATAAATGGAGTTATTTATTCAAATGTTTTCCCTTCTGGTTTCTGATTTCTAATTAAAAACAAACAAAACCAAAAAATTCTGATGACTTCAACACCTAAATGATTTCTGAAGGTGGGATTGGGAATGACCTGAAGTAGCCTCTCAATCCCTACCAGTTGCCTGTTGACATTGCTGGGTGTGCTGCCAGACATCTGTAGAACTGTTCTTAAAATCCATTTTTACATAGTCTAGAAATGTATTTTTAATTTATCTTCAAAAGTGTAGATATGCACTGAGCACAAGATTTCCCTGATCTGTTCATAGTGACCATCCACTTGTCCCATAAATTCCTCCAGAATCTAACAGTGTGCTTGGATCTCCAACCTCTGTATTTTCACCTATAATTTTCCCACCTGCATTTCCTCACACAATGGTTCAATTGCTTGCTGTGTGCCAGAGGATGGTTCTGCATTTCATCTTCAGCCTCCTTTGGTCCTGACTGTCACTGTTTTTGTGCCATCTGCCAGTGTTGCCACTTCTCTCTTACTTTCCTCAGTGAGTGAAAGGCATATTAAATGGATTCCATTCATACTCCTTTTTCTTAATATTTTCTGTCAAAGAGGTTTTTTTTAGAAGCCCACATTAAATATAATCAGCAGTCTCTTTATCCATGTTTTTGTTAAGCTCGTGTGGATTGGAAAAGACTAGCAGACTGGGAAAGCATGTTTACATCTGTTCCATCATGTACATATGGCCTATTTGTGATCTTTTGTAACGCTGTTTTAACACTATTTCCCTTTCTAGCTAACTGTCTAAGGTTCACTGGTTCACCATCCAAGACTGCGACTTTTTTTTTAAAGAAAGAAGCAGAAGATGTTCAAGCACTCCATGCCATGCCATGCCATGCCATGCCATCCCATCCCATCCCATGCCATCCCATCCCATCCATCTCATCTAATCCCACTCCATCCCATCCCCTGAAGCATAACCACGTAGTCTCAGCAGCGAGGCACTGTCTGTAAATGTAATAATACTCTAGCACCTTTGCAGTGTAATTCATTGACTGAGATACCTGTTTTGTTGGGACAGATCACCCTCTGGAGATACTGATTGCTTCCTGCTGTATACTAGGGCTGCTTAGAGGACCAGCTTGAATCTAAAGACTCAAGTCTGCATAACTAAAGTTGTCTGAGACAGAGCTTACTCTTAAGTGACTTGAAGATCATTAACATAGTGTCTTTCTTGTGGTCATCTATAGTATGCAAATTCAAGTCAGACGCTGCTTTTAGATGTGTGAGGAACTGCAGCACTCAGAAGACTGGTAATGGAAGCTATAAGAAAGGAGGCAAGTTCTGTGACATGCAGGTATCAGAACACTGACAGAGGGACCCGAGTCAGTGGGACTGGGAGCTTCTTGGGAAGCTCAAGAAGTGCCTGGTGATGGTGCTGGGCATCCTGCCTTCCACCTCAGCCATTCAATGGGTCTGTGATTTTGAATTAAAATCTGTTTGGGATCACCTGAACACACTGAACTGGTTTTTAGACTTGGTTTGACAATCTCACAGTAGAAAGAGGTACCATCCCCTCCTGTGCACAGTATAAAGCCAGTCTGAGCACTTCACTTCAGGAGTCTCCATCTCTTGATTTCAGGAGAATATTTAGGAGCCTTTTTTTTTTTTTAATTAAAAAAGAACAATTGTCTAGCAAAGGTTTTATCTGTTATATATACATGTATACCATGTCTGTACACGATAACACCAATTTTACTTATATCTATACAAATATTTTAAAGCTATTTAATTTTATTTGTCTTGAAAAACAATTTAAAAAAATTAGTAAGTTTGGTGTTCCATTGACTGTGGCTATGAGATCCTGTCAGTTGGAAATGTAGCAAGGAAATTGTGTTATGTGGTGGGATGAGAAAAACCCTAGGCTGTATGTCTCAGGAGAAATCAATGCACCAAGTCTTTTAATGTCATAGAAAATACTTCTCAACAAGATGTATTCAGAGTAGTATTACCAAAAAAGTGAACTTCTAATGGCCTGTATTGATTAGGGAAGAAACAGTAGACAATCCAGAGGATACTCTCGTACGAAAACAACTGGAAGTACCGTCTCCTACCTGTACTCTGATAAGATTTAGTGAGCTACCCAAAACCAAATATCTGCGGAACCATCATCAAAGGAAACACAGCTATTTGCTTCACTGAGAAAATGAATTGCTGAGCCTAAAAGAGGATTCTCAATCAACTCAGAGAATCATAGAATCATCTAAGCTGAAAGTCCCATACCAAGTCCCATTTAAACCATGTCTCTGACTACCACATGCAACATATTTTCAACAGCTGATGGAATGGGGACTCCGCCACTTCCCTAGGCAGTCCATTCCAGTTCTTGAACCATGCTTTTTTTCTGAAGTGCAACACACCCCTCGTCCTTCTCAAAGATTTCCTTAACTGTCCTGTTGCCCTCCTTAGCATCCTTCAGAATTTTGCACTGGGAAATGAGGACAAGAGTCCCCTTGAGGGACAGCTGCCCTAATGGCTTCTGCCATTCGTGAAGAAAAAATAACTGCTTTGGGGAACAAATCCACAGGAGCTGTGGGACTGTCTGTAGGAGAGGACGCATAGGCAGATGCAGCTGTGTTTTGGAGGGCTGATAGCATGCTATCAGCAGCACTGTTTTAGCTCAGAAGGGTGGACACAGGTCCTGTGTGGCTGGAGGGGACAATGTCATTTGATGCAGAAGTGCACAGCACGTTGGCAGATGCTGAGAGGGACAAAAATGCACTCGTGTGAATTTGCTCCTGAGTGTCTAGAGGCTCACTCCTAATTGTGAGATGGAAAATGCTGGTTGGCTATTCTTTCCTTAAAGTTCATGCTGGATTCAATGAATTAAAGTGTCATAGAATAGCTGAGGTTGGAGGCCCCTCTGGGTCCATCTGGTTCAACTCCAGCCCAGCAGGGACACCAAGATCAGGGTGCCCAAGACTGTGCCTATAAATTCTTCTATTCCTCCACATTCTTAAATTCCTCTGTCTCACAAGGAGTGAGCTAAGATGACTAAACCCCAGGTAAATGGACTGTGGCAATTCAGTGGTACTTGGTTGTTTGCCCGTATCTTCCAACAACCTTACAATGGGCACAGACCATGTCAGCAGCCTCTTGACTCACCGCCCTGCTGCGTTATTGGGATGAGAGCTGCTAGGAGCCGTGGCCAAGGCCATTAAGAGCCCAGTGGAGTGCCTGAACGCCAGCCACAAGATGCTGTGAAGAAGCTGGGATGAATATTTTGGGTAAGAGCCAACTGTCTGTAGACTCTAGCCAAAGAAACTGGTTGGTGACTAGCCCCTGGGTGAGTATGCATTTATTCAGTGTGAGATTAATATACCTAAAGTAAACAGAGAGACAAAGAGACAGACTGAAGCGGTGTGAAGAGGTGACAATAAATGGGGATGATAAAGACCATAAAAAACTCTGCAGGCAGCCTTAAAAATCCTTATTCCCCAGTGGCTATTTTGCAGAGAGTTGTTTTTTTATCTCGCCAACAATAAAGGCTGAAGGCAGGCTTTGCAGCAAGGGGGAAAGTCAGTGTTGGGGGCTGATCAGAAGGAGCAAGGTGCTAAGCATCACATGAGGCATTTATACTGAACGTGGGGAGCACTGCTGTTCTGCTGTTGCTGCAGACACTGGAATCCCCCCCAGCTATTGAGCCCTTGCCAAGTTGTTCAGCACTCTGTGGACAGACTCTGCTTCTTGTTCGTGTTTGCTGATCTGATGCAATTCCTAGTGCTTAGTGGTTTAGCAGAACTCTTTGGGAGACACTCGATTTATCACTGATAAATCACTGATGAAATCTAAAGTTGAGTTATAAAACGAGGGCTCAGCCACAGCTGTATAAAAGGTTTTTGCTGGCTTAGGAATGCACTGCTGAAGATACTTCAAATGATAACCCTGTACCGTTCAAGTCTTGTTTCAGGATTTTGTTCTTAAGATGCAATTATTGCTTTTGGCTAATGATTAGAAAGGTCTGCACATTCGTATGGCACATGACCAGCCCTGTCCTCCATCAGCTCTCAGCTATCTCATGCTGTGTAGCAAAGGAGCTGGGTGCTGGATGTGTTGCTGGCTTAAGTCCTTCCAGGAATCTCCACCTATTTGCTTTACATGTGATAAAAGTAACAGTCAGTGACACAACCAATAGCTCTACAAGGTATTTTTTGAGCTGCACTGTGTATACAATGAGTACCTGGAAACACCACTGAATAGGGAAAAGAACCACACAGCAAATATTTTTCCCCATGTGTTCAGTGCTCATCTCCCAACTTTTGTAATCTCAGACATCTTGCTGTGGATCTACCCCAGCACCAGCACACACCTGCAAACCAGGCTTTGCCCTTGGACCCAAAAGCACACTGAAACCAGTAAGAGATTCACAGGACGAAGCAATGCCCGATTATTTGTGCACATCTGCTGTTTCCCAATAACAGATGGAGAGATGTTTCTCCAGATCTTGACCTCCTTTACACCTCTACAATGCAGCAACTCCTCCAGCTTCCTTATTTTAATCTTGAAAGGTGATAAAATTGTGAGGAATGGTTGTAGCCCTGCTTTGCACACTCACTATGCGTTCCTCCCTCATCTCCATGCATTTCTTGTGTGACACCAAAGAGGAAACAACACCAACACAATTCTGCCTTCATGTCTCCTAGGCATGATTTATGTACCTCATAGAGCAGCTCTCGGATAGATTATTCTTATTTATATGATGCTCTAGTGTAGTTTCTCCTGAAACTAGCTCCTTGGATACCTCTAAATAGAAGCAAAATCTGAGTAGAAATGAAATGAATCACAGCACCATCAGCTGGCTGAGGCTGGAGGGACTTTGGGGTCTCTCTGTCCCAACCCTGTCCCAACAGGGACACCCAGAGCAGGGTCCCCAGCACCGCATCCAGGGGCTTTTAGAGATCTCCAAGGAGGAGATCCCAGCCCCTTTCATGCTGCAGTGCAGTTCCACCAGTGTGCTGCTGCTTGAATAATGAGCCTTTAGGGATGGTTCATTCAGATTTGACAAATTTGCTCCTAGTAAAATAAAGCTAAATTGCAACAGGACAATTCTAAACCAAAAGTAACAACTGCAAGAAAATAAAACAATAATGCATACACACAAACAGACAAAGAAAACCAAACCAAAATCCCCACAGTACCTATTAAGCTACTTTGTTTTGCTTAAGTTAGGAAAACGAAGGCTGGCGGGGAATGTGCAACATTTTAAGCAGGTAAACACTGGCAAGGGAGAAAAACAACAGAGCTAAAACAACATTTTGGCATTGGAATAAATTAGTGTAAAATGGTATGAATTATTTTAAGCTGAAAATGAGCTGAACGTTTCTAACTGTCTGAAGAATAAAGCAACTGTCTCCAGTAAAAGTGATGGGAGTAAGGGGCCAATTTGGCTTCAAGACAATGAATATTGAATGATTTTATCCCTGTCTGTAGCATGAATCTGAGCTTGGGGGCCAGTCTGTGTCTTTGGGGCTGATGAAACACAGATCACAGTTCTCAAAGATTTGGCCTATTTCCTTTGTGGAATGTCTTCATTAAAATTATTCCTGCAAGAGGAAGAAAGAAGGGAAGAAGGGAAGGAAGGAGAGGGGAGAGAAGGAATGGGAAATGGAAATGGAAAGAAAAGGAAGAGCGGAGTGGAAGAAGAGGAGAGGAGAGGAGAGGAGAGGAGAGGAGAGGAGAGGAGAGGGGAAAATATGAAACTAGAGAAGAATTAAGGGAAAGAAAGATGGGAAGAAAAAAAGAAGGGAACAAAGGAAGGAAAGAAATAGAAAATAAGAATGAAAGAAAGAAACAGAGTGGGAAAGCAAGAGAAGATGAGAGGGAAAAATGTGTGAGAAGGAAAGAAAGAAAGAAAAAGAAAAGAGAAAAGGAAAAGAAAAAAGGAAAAGTGAAAAAAAAAGGAAAAAGAAAAAAAGAAAAGAATAGGAAAAAGACTAAGGAAAAGAAAACAAGAAGAAGGAAAAGAAAAAGAGAAAGAAAAAAAAAGTGTAATAACCTCTTAAACCAAAACCAGCTACACCTAAAGCCCAGATGACTTCAGAGAAGCTGATTTACTAAAGCTTTCCAACGTTTCACATAATCAATTGCATCTCACCATTGCCTGACTATTGTTTAACATACAAGAGCAATATAGTTCCAGACCTTGCTTGGGGCAGGTAATGATGGTGTGTTTGTGTGAGATGGAGTAGTAATTCATTTCAGACATGGAGGTAATTCATTGCAGACACTTTTTAAGAGACTTGGGAGAGAAAACAAAATGACAGATGATTTTACAATAGTTCAGGATTTTTTTTTAACTGCTGACCCTGGAACTGGTAATAGCAGGAAATGGAAAGATTAGCATAAAGAATGGCCATTGATACATGGGGTCTGATGGCCATTTTTGCTGAGCCTCTATAGTTATTTTGAAAAGAATTAAGCATTAAAAGCAGCTAGCACTTTCTTTCTTGCACATACACAGTATTGCAACTGTTATGGAAGGTGTAAAGTGGGTGAACAGGAATTACGCCAAAGGGTTTCACAGGAACAGTTCTGAACTCACACAAAACGTGATAGAGAATTAGGGCTTTTCTGTTTTATATTCAGTAAGACTATTCAGAAACATAGAAAGAAGTCATCAGTTTACATAAGATTATTTTTCTGTGTGAGCAGAAAGGATAGATTAAGTCTGCTTAGTAGTACAACGTGGCTGGGTGCAGTAAATGAGAACGGTGGATGTTCCTATCTAGACAAATAGTCTAAATAGTAGGGAAATAGTCTAAATATTCGAGGTAAGTCAGAGATGGAGATAATAGGAGGGTACAAGGAATGCCTTTAAATGCAATAATAGTCAAGATGATCCTTTAAGACATGCCCTCAGAACTTGAGTATTTTATGGACAAGTGACCATTAAAGGATACTGCAGGGATCATGATTTATTAAATCCGGTTCAGCTCTGCAGTGCAAAGGTGCCTGTCCACGTAACAGCAATTCCAACAGAACTACTTTGTGTTAAAAGTGAACAGAAGTGGATTATACTTATTCACACCTGATCTGGTTGGTTCAGCCTGCAGATTTACCTCCCA
Source organism: Centrocercus urophasianus (assembly GCF_019232065.1). NCBI lineage: Eukaryota > Metazoa > Chordata > Aves > Galliformes > Phasianidae > Centrocercus > Centrocercus urophasianus. The sequence continues at coordinate 1,839,283 of NW_024885355.1, forward strand.
ACTCAACAGACACTTCTACAGCTTAACCTCAACGTGGAAAATCCGGCTGTTCCTTTCGCTATCACTGTTCTGAGTTTATTGGACAATTTTAGTGGTGCAACAGGTAATCCACTGCCTTTTTATATAGCTTTGCAGGTGAAAGACGCAAAATGAGTGCTGTGACTTGAACAATGTCCTAAATAGCGTCGTCTTTGTTCCCATTTCCTAAGCACAGGAGTAGAGCATGGTGTGAAAAATACTTGGGAAAGGACTGATTTTCATAGAATCATAGAATGGCTTAGAATGGTTGAAAGGAACCTTAAAGATCATCTTGTTCCAACCAGTTTGGGGGGAATGTCATCAGTAGATGACACAAAACAGATAAATTTGATGTGGATAAAAATAACAATAAGCAGCTACTTGTGTAACTTTGGATATCAGGCACTGTGAGTTCCTATAAGAGCAATAGTAGGGAGATATGGGATAAGGAAATGAGAACTGCTGAAACTGGACATTTTTCTTGTCCTGATTTCAAGCCTAGGAAAATCCTATAGCAATCTCTCTGCAATGGGAAGTAGATTACAGGGGAGAGGAGGAGAGGGGAGGGGAAGGGAAGGGAAGGGAAGGGAAGGGAAGGGAAGGGAAGGGGAGTTGGATATCATGCTTCTGTCCTAATTTTGGTAATTGCACATTTCTCAGGCACAAAGGAGGGTGCAGCTCCTTCTACATTAAAATGAAAGTGAATTTTATGAATCATGAAAAAGGAGGAAACACTGTAATGTTAACTTAACGTGATAAGAAAAATAAAAAAGATGTGAAGACATTCAAGGCTCATTCTGACTAACATGGAATCACAGGAGCTGGAGGTGTTGAGCAGCTCTCTGCACCACGCTTTTTGTCAGAGAGTAGCATCCCTAGTGCAGCAGGAAGGGGCTATCCCCCTGTAGCAACCAAGACATACATGTCTCACACAAAAATGTAGAAAAAAAAAAGAAAAAAAGCATGTGTACAGGAAATATCTTCCTTTTCTTGTATGCTGTTCACTTTAAGGCCCGATTTTACAATTGCTTGCTGCTTGACTTGCTTCCTGACACCACAAGGAGTCCCATTTAATTAACCTGGCAGCCTACGGGGTGAAAATAGATTGGAGCTTGTAAGCCTGGAGATTGACAGTCTCTGCAAGCTGCCTCGGTTTGCTTAGCTGCAGACGTTATTGTTTCTCAATTATTTGGACCGTATGATTCCAGGTTGTACATCCAGTGGCTGGCTGCAGCTGCAACAGTAGTGGAGGAGGACTGGGACTGTTTGACATGGAGCATCAGCAGTTCACCTCCCTCGCCTGTATTATATTGGGTATTGAATGGCCTCTGGCTAATCGCAAACCTTCTTAACATTTTCCTCTGAGAAAACATGATCAAATGCAAGAAAGCCTACTCATTAAAACAAGTGCTGGGAAGGTTTTGTTCTGTTCAGACCCATCCCCGTGTTTGAGTGCCTATAGAATCAAGTGCTATTAAGTGAATAGCATCTGTTTACCATCAGCTTTGTCTGAAGCTTTTTTTTTTTTCCAAGTTAATAAAATCGGAGTTTGAGAACTGGTTCTGATTAGGCAGGTCAAATAGAGAAAATGCTCTCTTAAGGCCAGAATACTCCTGAGGATCCCATCAGAACACAGCAGAACAACAAGCAGAAGAGTGGCAGATCAGGGCAGACTGAAGTGCTCATGGGTGTTGCTGGGCTGAGAGGTGGGTTTGGGGGATGCTGCCATAGTGTTGCAGTGGGAGATGCACAAAAATTACTGATGAGATCTTCTGCATTAGGTGCCCATGCAGTGGTGTTATGCGCTAGAGAGGATAAAGGTAAAGAAGGTGAAAAAGGTGAAAGAAGAATGGATAGCCAGGGGAGGAAAGACAGTCATCATCTCCATTTACCAAAGCAAACGTGATTCCTTCTTATCTGTTTGTGCACTTTTGTGGGTGTTGCAGAATGAAACTACAAATACTTGTTATAAAAATAAAGCGTGATGCACAAGGAAAGCAGTTGAGAAAGAGCCAAGTTTTAAACGCTGGTATTTGGGTGGTTGGGTAGTTGCCCACGTTACACAAGTTTGTCAGAGATGTGGACAGCTTTGCAGCTCCTTCTCTGGGGGAAGGGAGTTTCTGATGCCTGGACACCTAAACAAAGCCTATCTATTCTAGTTGACCTTCCACTGCAGCTGCCCTGCCTTTGTGAGGGATGCACGTATTCTGGAACCTACTCATGTAGACTGGCCTATATCCCAGCTCATCATGCCTATTACTTGGAACAGCTGAACAAAGCGACCCCAGAGACAATGTTAAGCCATGCATGGCTTGTGGCTCCTGACCACATTACCACATTACTGCTGAGTCTTGTCATAGTTTGGTTTCATCCTTACTGCTTTTACCTTAAAAAGGACAGATAGCTCTGCTAGGGATAGGGACCTTATGTAGGTGCTAGGAGTGTGAATTCCTCCCTTCTCCATACATCCGGGATAGCTCAAGGAACGTTGCTACAAGGGTCTACACTTCCTTCTGCCTCTTCCTAGTCTTCCCTTGTGCCTTGGACAGTTGGTCATCTTTTTTCAAGTTATTAAATAATTAATATTTTGGTCATAATGTGTCCAAGAGGGCCAGCACATCAGAGGTGATGAGGAAATGGACTGCCTTATCTGTTCTACTGGATCCATCCTTGAATTGCACAGCCCACAATAAGTCTTTGGAGGCTGTTCTCTCCTTGAAGAACAACAATGTAGAATCACACAATGAATCACTGCTAAAACCACTAAGATTATTTAGCTCTTCTAGCTGCCAAATTCACATCAAATCAACAGGCTGCACCTTTTATATTAAGAAACCTGGAAGACCTTCTCTCTTCAGTATGCAGAAAGATGCTTTCAAAGAAATATTTGAAATAAAAGGTCTTTTCCTGGTATCTAAGACAGCACAGATTTCTTCACCAGGTTTCTCCATGAGGAGTCCACAGTCTTGGAATCTTTTCTCCACATCTGGCCAGAGCCAGGGTTTGAAAATGCTGTGATTGGAGTAAAACATGGCTTTGAGAAATTGTATGATGTCTGTGCCAAGTTTTATGGAGAAATCTAATTCTCGGATTTAAGCTCAAAAGCTGGGTTTAATCCATTACTGGCATAGACTTAAAAACAATGTAACACTTTATATATTGCCTTAACTCCATCACACGCACACGGATTATTCTGCTTTATAAGCGCAGTATATTTGATACTTATTGGGAGCTAGAGGAAAATGCAGGTTTATCTACCACAAAAATGCAATCAACATCTCCACACATCTTTGGGGATTTAAAGGAATTTTTTATTAAAATTAGTTTTGCTACTTAGGAACCAGTTTTTGCTCGCATCCATTGAGAAACTGCCAGTCAATAGGAAGGATTACCCTGTAGGAGCACAAAAGGCAAGATGTACAGTGGCCGTGAGGTTGGACTCTGTGATTTATACTTTGCAGAGTAAATAATAGCATAACATGGGGATACATCCAGGCAAATAAAGTCCAGTATGAAGTATGTAATTGTAGTAGAAAAGGGAGCTGAAGAACGTGCATAATGTGAGGACTTGCTTTCTTCACCAATAACAATGTTAACCAGTTCATTACATAAACAGAAGGGAATGTGATATTTGATGTGATATTTTAAATAGGATTGGAAGGAAATCTCATTAAGTGGATTAAAATAACCACAAGCTAAGAGCAAGGGTATCTTGTTATATGAAGTGCACAGATCTGTGTTTGGAGATCTTTTGCTTGTGTCCAACACAAAGTAGTTAAAAATATAACTATTACTGCAAAGCTTTATTTCTATATACAGAGCTCTGGAAGCTGTTGGCATTGCTTGGATGCGTGACTATATTCGTGTCTATGTGATCAGGTGTACATCTGTCCTTCACTCTGTCCTTAGGAGCTGGACTCAAACCTTACGAATCCCTTCCCACTTGGGATGTCCTATGATTCTGTGACTCAAACCAGAAATACGAATCTTTTGGAAATTAAACCTGCCGATAATAAGAAAATAAAAACCTGAGGGGAAGAGAACAGTCCTTGCAACCTATTGTGATGCAGAAAAATGCATTTCATCCAAGGGATGTGCTGAGAGCACACAGAAAAGTAAAGGGTTGAATTCAGGACCTGTAGAAGTCTATGGGAGCTAATGAGCCCTCACTGTCATGGGTATGAAGCCACAAATGGCCCCCAAAATAAAAACTCTCCTTTTTCTCTTCTCCAACCCTTCCCAGTCTCTCTAACACACTGTTCTAAAGTACTAACAAATCTAATAAGCTTATCTCACGTGGAAAATAAAAGGCATAAACAGCATGATACCCATGGGTAAAAATCTCTCTGGATTTGTTGTGGTCAATTGCCAGTCCATGCATCCCATGCTGGCAAGAAAACAGCATGGGAGAGTAATCCCAGTGCTATCTTTTATGCACAGAAGGGAGTGCACCAAAGGGTCTCCATCTCCCTCTCTGCAAAGTGAAAATCGTCGTAGGAGGTTCTAATTACCCTGCAGCAAATTAAATGACAAAAACAGCGTGAGCCTTGAAGGCTCTCTGTTGTAGAGCGCAGTTTCTGGTAGGGTTTTTGTTGTTTTGTTTTTATTCTCTGGCTAAATGCACTGCTTGTCATTACCAAACACTTCGGTTTAGCTGGTGTACTGCAGCCTGGGTCGGGAATCACATGGAAGTAATCGACATATTTCATTGTGAAAGCACGGGAAAAGCATGTCCTATCCTGGGCAAAACACAACATGTCAGAATCCAGTATGAAAGCCAGTTATCTGATCAGGAGAAGCAAAATACCAGCGTTTTGGCTCTGCTTTTGGCAGTCTGGTTGGTTGTCTGCTCCTCAAGGACCCCTTCCACCTAAGGAGCTGCCTGTGCTGTTAAAGCAAATTACCAAGGATGGAGTAAACACCTGATCTATGAGATTTAGCTCACTTAATGTATATCAATATATACACTTTATAATCAGCCAGTATTAATAAAATAATTTAAAATTATATGTATATATATTTCCATATGTTTATGTACACGTATGTGCTTTCTTTCCTACTAAGGGAATTGGGGCTTTTTAAGCTTGTTTTCTACTTTCTATCCAGCAACAACTTTAGCTCATGTGTTTAAGGTAGGAAGGCAATCTTTCTCCCATTTCATAATGGTCCAATATTAATTTCTCCACTAGTGTGGGGTACCTTATAATTGTTACCGTATCAGTATTTTCCAGTTGTAACACAGAACAATAATTTCTGTCTGCTAATGTAGTGATCCTATGTATCTCAGTTCCCAACACATGAGGTAAGACAGTGATGTGGCAAACTTCACATTTGAGCTGAAAATCTTGATCTAGGCAGTGATTTGTTAAAAGTTTGGCACTTCCCTTTGTTGCCTCACTTTGTAGGGCTTTGTTGTTGGTTTATAAGACACTCTTGGCAAGCTCCAAACTACAAGGTAAAGAAAAGAAAGCAATATGTATTCCTGTTTTGTTAAAGTCTCTGATTATAAAGTGAATTTCATGGTTTTCAAAGGAGATTTGAGGTCTCTGAGTGCCGCTCTTTGGCAATGAAGACAACAGACATTTTACCCAGTTCTTCTGTGACATGAAAGCAAGATTGCCACCAGAATTTTCAACCCATGGATGGCAAATTTTCCTCTGTTTGAGAAGTTATGAGCTTTAAGTTGCTTCCAATCTCTACAGTAGACAATAAAACAAATCCAGTAATGCCTACCACTGTTTTCAGTACTCTGATCCACTTCCTTCTGGTGCATAATTTAACATGAACCTCCATCTCCTACAGGATGTAGTATGGCATGCTGGCAAAGCTCGCTACAGGACAGCCGTTATGTCATATAGTGAGAGCTGAGAGAAGGATATTTTTCCCCCGGCAGGGTTCATGACACTGCTTTTATTTATTTATTTATTTTCCTGCAATATTTCAGCTAGTTCTCTTCTGAGGACTGCAGCTGCAGTTTGTCTTCCCAAAGAGCTGTGCTCAACAAGATGCCATATGTGCTCTTGGGAGTGGAGGGAGAAAAATGACCTTAGTAGTTCTCCTTGCCTACCTGCAGTCAGTCAGCCTTGACTCTTGGGAACTATGCACAAGTCAGAGGTGGTGCAATGTGCTTCTTCTTTAGTGACCAGTTTGTTTCACTGAGGCTGAGGACCAGATTCTCCACTAGCACAAACTGCTTTCCTTACAGAAGAGTAGAGCCTGAGACCAGCTGTGGATATGGCCACTTCTGCTGTCCTTGACATTGGTTGGGTCCCAAATTCCTCGCACTCCAAAATGGGAATTGCTCCAAACCCCTTCACCTTCATTTGAGACTTCGGTCTTCTACTGTTTCCAGATCAAGAGAATCTTTCCACTCTGTTTTGTTTTTAAATGGAAATCTGCTCTGTCAACATCAAAACCAGTCTTTAAATTGATGTTTGTTGTTCAGTCTTGACTATTGAATCAGTAATCAACACCACAAAAGAGAAGATGTGTGACAAGCCAGAAATCATTGCCTAGTCACTGTTATTTGACAGCTCAGTCCTCATCAACCAGCCCATCCTACAGCTGGAGCCCCTTTACAGGTATCACTTCCCAAATCCCAAGAGGAATTACTCTGGACAGTCACCCAAGCAATGATGAAGTCTGATTTTTTTATTTTTTATTTTTTTATTTTTGTGAGGATGCAAAGGCCACTGGGATGGAAAGGAGGAGGAGGGAGAACATGAGAATATGGCTCAAAGTCTTAGAATGGAACATGGTGGAGAAAATCTCCTTGTCAAATGTTTGGTCTAAAGAGGAGGTAGATGCATTTTATACGACTGGGTGTTTTGTATTCCTCCCTCTCCCCAACATGCTGCAGCTTTTTAAGTGAGATATTCTCAACAGAATATGTGGTATACATACATACATACGTATAGAGATATATATATATAAATGAACATTGATCTCCAGATTCAGAGATAATTTGGGAAGTGCAATAAATATTCCTAGAGTGGAATATAGATTAAGTTTTCTGACTCAGAGAAGTCAGTAACATATGGTTTGAAAAGGACTGCGTAGCATTAGGCAAAGGGAGATATCTGTGCCAAATCTCCCACATGTCTTCGGATGGGGAAGATATAGTGTCCCAGAGACCTTAACCTGGTCCTTCTAAGGTCAATGATGAAACATCTGTGAATGTTTGGACAGGACTCAAATCCGTTGCAGTTTGATGTACATTTAAAACCAAGACTTAGTTTTGTTTTTGTTTCTGTGCTTGTTGGCATCACCAGGATGCCTGAGCTCAGCTCATCTGATGTTGGCACCTATTAAAATACACTCTTTAAAGAAAGGTGGTTAAGTAGCTTTATAAATAAAACACTGGGCTCACATCACTGAACGTGACGTTCACGTGACATGTGAACAAGAAACGTACACAGAGCCTCAGAGTAGGTAGGATCAAATCACAGACAGCATATTGTCTCTGTTTTCAAGCGTTTTGAAAAGGGCAAAACAACCAGGATGCTGGGATAAGACTTTGATCCTCTCTTTGTAACAGCGCTATGCTTTTAAGTTGTTTTATTTATTTTTTTTTTTCTTTTTGTAGTGCCAAACCACTCATGAGTTAAGAAAACACCACAGTGCAGTCCAGCATGAAAAAAAAGCACAAGCACACACCCCACAACAAGGTATAAATAATTCACTGCTGCAGAGCAAGGCTGGAGCACTACAGGGTAAGGCTGATGGAGAATTCAGCGATAGCCTTCGTAAATGTGGGCACAAGGCTTTTATACGACAGTAAGGGCAGCACTAACAGGAGGGAGTGCCTCTGTGTGTGTTTCACAAGGCTCGGGAAAAACTGTAAAAGGCTCTGCAGCGACCCACATGTTTTATTTAGTAATCCCAGGATACAGCCCAGGAAATCTGGCCTCTTGGAAGAAAGACGCCGTAGATGAGAGGAGCTCCTGAACCACCCACGAAACAAAGGGGGAAAATTCCAGCTGCATTTTTTATTTATTTATTTTTGGTGCCATGAGTACCCTGGAAGTCTTATGAGAAAACAAAGAGAATTTGGTGAGGGCCAGTGGTGAGTCTTTCGCATTAATGTTAGACTTGACTGGAAGAGGATAAACAGCTCTGCTGCAGAAGGATCTCTAAGAACTTGTACTCACACTATCTGATGAGTTTTTCCTGGATAATTGGATTTGTGCAGCATCTCCTGAAGCCTGCATGCTAGTTTTGCGTTTAAAAGGTTTCAGCCCAGGACAGCCACAATAGAACCAGAGAAATTTGTTTTGACCCATTTCTCCACCTTAAGGCTCTGTTTTCTCTTCTCTTGCTAGGACAAAATAATATACTACATTTTTACAAGTCACGTCAATAGAAAAAGACAGAAACCAAAAACTAAAACCAACACTGAGACCAATGTAAAGCTCAAGTCTTTTTAACACCATATGGACCAGGATGATCCTCATTGTTCTCTCACTGTGGGCCAGAGTATCAGAAAAGGACAGCATCGTTGTTTGTCACGTTGTGTTTAGAGTATAGGACATCTCAGAACATGTTTGTTTTTTTTTTTTTAATTTGCTTCTATGCTTCCAGTCCTACTGCTGTTATAAATCATTTGAGTTGGAAGGAACCTTACAGGCCAGCTAGTCCAACTTCCCTACAATGAACAAGGCCATACACAGCTCAATCAGGTGCTCAGAGCCCCATCCAGACTGGTTTTGAATGTCTCCAGGGATGGGGCATCCACCACCTCTCTGGGCAATCTGTGCCAGTGCTTCACTGCCCTTATCATAATTTTTTTTTCCATACATCCAATCTAAATCTTCCCCTCCTCTTGTCTGAAACCATTTCCCCTTGTATTATTACAATAGGCCCCACTCAAGATTCTCTCCCTTTCTTTCTTAACCCTACCTTTAGACACTGAAAGTCACTTCTCTATCAGTTCATCAACATACTGAACACAGCTTCTTAAATCATAAGAAGTAGTTCATGGTTAATTGACTTGAAGAGGAATAGAAGAATCTCACTATTCTTGCTTGTTTAATGACAGTCTCTGAAAGCTGGATTCTGCAGATAGAGAGCAAAATCTCAGGGCTATGGATTGCCCTTTCTAACCAAGTGTATCACACTGCACAGCAGGATCCTGATAATTGCTTGAGGGCTTGAGGTGTTACTGAAGGAAAAACCATCACTGGAGTGCCAAACACAGCAATTAACATTTGAATTATTTACAGACTGCAGGTGGGCTATCCGTATACATCTGTCCTAACACTTATAATCTGCTTGCCACAAAATTCTTAATTGTATTTCATATATAGAACTTTTTGGAAGTGGTGTATATCCATGCAATAAGTTTCCCTGTTCCAAAATGGGACTTCAAGTGTGAAGGGCAATTAGGGCACAAGGAAACTGGGGACTGGAATTTATGGTGCCATCACCTTTGTTACAGAAGGAAATGATGCTCCCTCTCCCTTCAATAAGAGCAGCAAGGATGCCACTATCCCACAGGGTGAAAACCTGAATTTAGCATCCTGCATGGAGCCTCCAAGGGCAAAACTGCATTCAAAAGAGCAAAGATGGGAGTGGAAGGAAGGTCTAATAATTCGCCATCAAGGTGGTGTGCCACCTATTTCTAAAGTCCTAATGTACAACATGTAAGGCAGCAAGGAACTAGTTGCAGTCCAGCCTAATTGTGCAGTGAGAAGCATTCAGCTGTTCACATTCTGAAAGCTGCTACCCTACGGGAGCAGCACAAGTGGTGTTTTCTCTCAAATTTACAGCCTAGTGAAATCTCAGTCTTTGGGTATGACAAATACAGGTTGAAACAACACCTGTGTATCTGCGTTTGTAACACATTTCCATTGTCCTTCTGTGGTCTTATCTGGCACTGATCACCATAGAAACTCCACAGATCCTCTTGCACTCCATTTAAACCATCCAGGTCTTTACAAAATACAAAGAGTGTAACCACTGCATAGAGCTCTGCATCATTAAACATCAGATAATGGCCAAGCCCCAACTGCTTCCTCCTCCTTAAATATATGCAGGTTGTTTCCAACAGCTAAATACAGTGCTTGGAAACAACAGTCCCACTGAAATGGACTGTTAATGAATGATTTATTAGAGTGGCAGCAGCAGCTTTCACTGGGATCATTTCTTAATTAACAGCCACTAACTAGTTGATGTCTGTGAAGAAAAAAAAAAAAAAAAGAAAAAGAAAAAAAAAAGGCAAAAAAAATCGATGTTGTCTTTTTGCTTTTCTTTCCCCTCAGGTTTTCAAAGTGTGCTGGTGCTCCCAGTTCCATCCCCACACCGAGGTATCCCAACCCTTGCAGCCATCCCAATCCCAGTCATCATGAAAAACGTAAGATGTAATCTGTGCTGCTTTTTCTAGCTGCATTTCATTCATCCCTGCCTCCATACTGAAACAGAGGAGGAAATCACAGAAGGTCTGGGGGGAGAGAGGGAGGACCCAGACATTCACATGAGGATATGTGCAACACTTTGCTCATGGAAGCATCACTGGAGTCTCAGCTGCTACTGGGTAAAGAGGAAGAGAGAAAAGGGGAGGATGCTGCTTTGTTTTGGGTTCAAGGCCTGGATCACTGCAGCGGCAGCTGGAAATGTAAACAAGGATGCAGAAAGATTTAGATGGTCCCTGCAGAGAGGAATTGAGCTTCAGATCTGAATATGCCATTAAGGACAGGGCTCTATGTTACGGTATGTGATTCAGCACTCAGAAGCATTATGGGATACTTCAGATCACAGGCTTGAATTCTTTAATATCAAGTTCCCAAACTTGAATATGAAGCAATAATAAACCACATCTGGAGCAGCTGAGGGAGGCGCTGAAATATAGAAATACTGTTCCTGGTAAGGAGTTACTGTATCAGCTGCTCTTGGGGAATCCTCTGCAATGCATGGAAACCCATTTTAGAACTGAGATATCATCAGAAACTTGATGTAGTCCATTAATGAAACAAGAATAAACTACCTTGCATTCACCCAGACATGGGAAGGATCTGTGACTCAGCTGGCTGCTTGGCCAGATTTCCATAATGATGTTGTTGGCACAAGAAAGCCATTCCACAAAGCATCTCCTACTAGCTTTCCATCTGGTCACGTTGTCGCTGTCAAAAATGCAGTCTTAGGTGCTTCTGGCTGGGCTGTTATTTGTTTATTTGTTTTGGAAGGTGCTGCAGTGTGGCAGTCCCACAGAAGAATTGGGAGAAGAGGTGTTTGCATTGCCCCGCTAGAATCTTCCTTGTCATCTCCTTTGTCTGGAGTGCTACCTCTTTGATATATGATGGACCACTTGTCCATAATAGATGATCATGAAGGTCTTTTCCAACCTAAGCAATTCTATGATTCTATTCTGGTGACAGGTGATAAGACAAGGGGAAATGGCCTCCAGTTGTGCCAGGGGAGGCTTAAGTTGGATATCAGGAAGAACGTCTTTACAGGAAGGGTTGTTAAGAACTGGAATAGGCTCCCAAGTGAGGTGGTTGAGTCACCATCCCTGAATGTCCTTAAAAACCATTTGGATGGTGAGGTGAATGCCCCATCCCTGGAGATGCCCAAGATGAGGCTGGACAGGGCTCTGAGCACCTGTTGGAGCAGTAGGTGTCCCTGTGCGTTGCAGGAGAGTAGGACTAGATGACCTTTAAGGATCTCTTTCAACTCAAATGGTTCTATGATAATCTATAATAATCTTTAGTCTCCACTTAGGAGCAGTCAGCATACCCTTATTGTTAACAGGTAGCTGGACACAAATTATCTCAAAGACTTTTGATTATCTGTGATCCAAACGAGGCCAGTTTGCATGCTGTCATGTAATGCTCCTATCTGCTCTCATCCTTGGGCTGACCCATCAGCCAAAATTACCTTCTACCCTCAGCCAAAGCTGGCTCAGAGCAACCCTGTTGAAAGAACTCAGCTCTTGGTTTGCAACACTACAAAAAATACATATCTGGAGATGGACAGAAGAAACCCTGCAAATTTGGAGCAGAGTGGAAATTGTAATTTGAACCCAGCCTGCTCTCAGTGGACACTGGGAGAAAACATGATTGCCTTGCAGATGTGCAAATGAATGCTTGGTGGGATGAAAGGGCAAAGCAAAATGATGGGAAAGGGATCCCACGTATGGCTACTGGGACAGCAATGTTTGCCTGTGAAACATAATAACTGCCATTAAGCTGTGCCTTGGGTTGCATTGACAGAGGCAGACAAAATGACAACCTGTGTGTTCAGTTTTTTTTTTCTTTTTCTTTTTGCATGGAAGGCAACTGCCCTGCATCACTCACCCAGCCACCTTCATGGTGGCTTATTTCCCCTCTGCACTGCACTCTGGCCTTTATACCATTTTTTTCCCCTGAAAGTTATGGATCAAAGAAGCCAGAGCAGGGGAATATTTCTATTCAGGGACCTCAAACAGCCATATCACTTTGCATAGTTGAGTGTATTTCAAAGCACTTTGCTCTTGCTCCTCTGTGACATCTTGTACCAACCTTGGAGAGCTGTGCCACAGACTTGTTGCAGAAGGAGAAATTTAAGAACTATTTTACTCCTTTTCCTATTGACACATGGGTTACGTGAGGTAGGAGCAGCTCTACAACCCCTCACCCACACCTTCAGTACAGCTTCAGCACTTTTAAATGCGGATGCAAATGATTATTTCAGGGTCATGCTGTGGTTCAGGGGCAAAGCAGGGAAATAACTGAAGATTCCTGATATGTCTTTCATGACTGAGCCAGAAATAAATCCCCTCACCTCCTGGGAAAGGGCAAAAGGGGAGCGAAATTCCTCTTTATACCTAGGGGAGAAAGAAAGATATTGCAGAAGAAAACAGGGTTGTTGAACGATGGGCTGATGTGGACCTTGGGGGCTGAACCCTGAGTCCTCTGTGCTCAGTAAGGAGGGGAAAAGAAACTGGAGCTGGGATAAGAACATAGAGTTCCACCCCCCTCCCTGGAAAGCAGCAAGATTCAATGTTGGCTGGGGAACTTGTAAAATGGACATGAGGAAAAATAAGTCTCATAGCAAAGAGGGAGGTGTGTATGTGGGCGGAACTGGGTTTTCAGACATGATTCAGATCTGTGGCATTGCCATTTGGGCTGGGGACGGTATACGTCTCTGTCCTCCTTCAGATGAAAGCTACTCAGCAGAAAATACTGCTCTCACCATAACTGTTGTGAGACGTTTGAAGCTGAAGGCAAGCTTGTCAACTTCTTGTGAACTGCTCAGGTTTGACTCAAAATCTTGAAAACAGATTTGGATCTAAACACAGTGTCCCAGCTAGATCAGACATAATCCTTTCCATGGTGTGGAGGACATGGAATCAGACAATTTCTTCCCCAGTCATTTCTGTTTTGAATCAATTTTTATTTTTACATACCTCCAGGATAAAATTAAAATCGTGTTTCATTTTATTTTGTCTTGGAGTGTCAAACTAACTTCATTTCTTGTTTGGACCTACATCCAGCACCAAAATCCCAACTGAAAAATGCCTTGCGAACTTATCAGTTTTCACATGCTAATAAAGATGAATTCTCAGTGTGCTCCAAATGAAACAAATTCTGCAACACAAATATATATATATATATTTTAAAAAATCCATTTTCAATGACAGTAGAATCTCTTTTCCTGTAACAATGAAAGAAAGCCAAAAATAAATTTGACTTCACTATTCTTATCTGTCCTGTCGCATGCAGAGCTATAGCAGAGCTGCAGCAAATGCCAGGACATTGGAAGCACAGCACTTACTAACTGTGCAAAATCAGTACAGACCTGAAGCGAACTTTTTTCTCTTTATTTCTTCATTATTCTTACAATGGAATTTGGATGTCGGGTTTTCTTGGCCGTGTCAAACAGCTTAGAAAATGTAATTTTTAATAATCTTGGAAGTGCTTTCAACTTTTGAAAGCCTCTGATGTTAGACAACTTCATAGTGAGAGCATTCAACAAGCCTCGGCTTACTCTGGCAGTGATGAGATAATGAACAATTTAAACAAAATGAACAAGAAAATTAAAATTAACAATCCAGAAAACTCTAAATGATGAGGGAAGAGCCTTTGATGAGTTCAAAATATGCAAGGTTTTTGAAGGATTTTAAGCATTTCCCTGTGTGGATGTGTGTGTATAAAAATTCATAATCCTGTTCACAATAACCTTTATTACTTGAGAACCTTGAGAGTATACAGACCCTCAGATATCCCACATATTGGCAGCATTATGTCTTCTGTTTATGAGTCCGCGCTGGAATTACATTCATGAGAACACAGGAAAATTATTTATGTTAACAGAATGAATCCAGCAATCTTTTATGCTTTTTGCAGAAATGTATTTTTTTCCATTCCCTGTACAACTGAGTCATGTTTGAGCCTGAGCAGATTGAAGGCAGGGTGATTAAATCTCTTCACATAGCACTGAAAGAACCTCTTTAAAGAGACATAAGAGCATCTAGGAGACAAGTTGTTATCTACCAAAATGTGGCTACTTTTGGAGTTGGACACAGTGTCTAGAACACACAGTACTTGAGACTCAAAAACAGTGTATGCTTGGTGGAAAAGAAAAAGAAACACGGAAACAGCAGAAGGAAATTAATGGCACCTTCATTCTCATTAGCTTATTTTATTTTCCTTTGAACTTTACCAGAGAAGATGAGAAATACCCAATGGCTCTGTGTCTGAGTTGGACCTAGTAATGTCAGATGAGTGGTTCATAGAATGGGGATATAATAAACCTAGTTTACAGCTCCCCTATCAACTTAATAACAGTATGAACCGGGATGGTGTCCAAAACGGTCCTCGTAATTAAGCAATGAGAGTTACTAACTCCTAAAGAGGATGCCACGGTTTGAATTATATTGTTCTGAAGCTTTTCAAATAGATTTCTGACTCTAAAAACCTCATCAAAAATAAAAAAGGAAAGAAAAAAAGAAGGTGATTATCAGGCAGCTCTAGCAGATGTTTGTGAAAACGTTTAGTTGTGATCCCAGCGCTCAGACAGGGTTTGCCAACAATTGCTTAGAGGTTGAAGAATGTAGACTGAATCTGGATTAAGTCACTGCGTCTTCAACTATGGAGGCAAATAATTCAAACGTGGTGTTTTTGCCTTGTTTCAACAAAAGGCAGTTTGACTTCATGGAAACTGAATGGCTGCAAATCTGTGACATGCTTTTTTTTCCCTCCCTCATGGCCCGGGTCTGCAAAACAAGTTTGAATTTATGAATCCTTCCTTTTCTTCCCATTTATCTGCACCCCCTGGGCCAGATCCTCAGCTAATTTGGCAGGGTACAAGCTATCCCAAGAGCTGTTGACTGAAAAATCAAGAAAAGCTTTGGATTTGATTCGCCAGTGCCTCGCAACACGAGAAATCATTTATATTGTGCGAAGTGAGTTAAAATTGTACTAAAATGCTCCTATATCAATCTGAACTTTTTATGTCCACTTTGAACCTGACTTTTACCAATGTATGGATAGCTAAAGTACAAGTCAATGTACTCCTCCACGGGCCCTTCAGGTTCCAGCTGGTAGCACCAGAAGATTCCCTCAGAAGCTAGGCTGCTTCCTATTCAGTATTAACTTTACACAAGGGAAGCCTGATCATGTGCTATTAAAGTCAATAGGATTTTTACCGTTGACTGTAATGAGCAAGCCATCAAACTGTATGCTTTCTTCTCTCCCTTCCACTCTAAGTTTCCTATAACCTTACTTCAAATGACTTTCCTAGATTTTTTATACTTTCTTTGCCCTGAGCTTTTCTGCCACTGATACCTCACATGCAAAGCCAGTGTTTGAATAGGAATTGCAGCGTCTGTGAGCTTTTAAAATTGCAGGGAAAACATTTTTCCCTCTTTCCAGGCACAACTGGGTAGATTGTGGAACTCTCAGCAGAGTGCCTTTGGAGGCTTGGTTTTTGTTCAAATCAAATTGAAACGGGGCATGAACATGAGTGAACTAAAAGCGATCAAAACCAATATAACACAGCTGGAGAGGCCCAGCTTGGCAAAATGCTGAATATCCTATGCTCCTGATGATTAAATGAACCATGAAGGCTTTTGGCATCTCATAGTATTATGCTCTGTTGAGGATTTCAGCTATGCCTTATTTTAAGCTTTTGCTTATATCCCAATGAGATCAACAAGGTTTAGGTCCAGATCCATGCCATCTTGCTACGGATACTTAACTGAAGTAGAGCCGAGAGGAATGCTGGTCCTCAGCTTCACTGGAGGACAGACAACTCCGAAATGTTTTCTGTGTTACAGCTGTTGAAGTGCTTTGAATGTTTATGAGAATTGATGACACTGAAAGGACTAGTCCAGGTGATCTTAAACAGCATCTCAGGGGCTTCGAACAGAACATTTCTCCCTCTACCGTGATACAAGAATTGTACCCAAAGACATGTCCAGGCACCATTATGTCAAGTACTTAAAGAACTGCATCAACGTTACAAAATCAAACGCTGTAATCTCAAGTAATTAAACACAGAGAGATGGCATAACTGGCATAAACCTGGTCAAATTTCTCTGTAATTAAGGAAAAGAACTGTTTTGGTGCAGAAACAAAAAAAAGTAGAAAATCAAGCATGCATGCAATTTCATTTTCTTCCAGGCTGTTCGTATCAGTGGAAGGAAATGATCTAATTAGTTTGTGGACAGTGTTTGTCCCTGAAGATCACAGGCTGAACTTAGGGGAAAAAAGTCTATCTGAAGCAGCTCATGTTTTTCATATCCTTAGTGAGTTCTGGTATCTGTGAAATGAGTTATGCAAAGTAAAAATAATACTTATAAAATCTGATATCCACCCAAAGTCTGGCTAAGGCAGAGGAAATGAAGGCAATCAGTTCCAAAGTCTCTAAAAATAGTTTTGTTTCCAGGTTTGTGTAGAGATTTGTATGGATGAAAATGTAACTGGTCCCCTAAAGCAATTTGATGTTAATGCCCTTTTTTGGTATGCAGTGAATGATAAGATGTACCTCCTCTTGGTTATATATCCTTGAGAGGACTCAGAAACTCTCTTCAGTTCTTTTGAATGGCCTCTATGTGCTCAACAAGGGCAGCCAGAGGTCACATTTTTTTAGTTGCTTTGGAAAAAGGAGATTTGAATTCTTGCAAGATTCTAACATAAAGGTTGGACTTGTCTTGGGCTACGTGTAACTGTTTCTCTGTTCCACAATTCTCAGTAGATTCATCTTTATCATCCAGTTGACTTATCTAAATCCTCATTTTCTTATTTATGTCCATCAATGCTTTCACAACAGTTTCAGGAACAAAACTGACAAAAAGGTTAACAACCGTTGTGTCTCGTCCTGACGTTGTCTGTAAGCCTTGAAGAATAAGGTAATGTAATAATTTTTAAAAGCATAAGAAGCACACTGGATATTTTCTACCTTTCTTGAGGTTTCCTTTTTGGTTGTTCTAACATCTACTTGAAAACTATTGTGGTGAAGTTCCTGGACCAATAATGAAACACAGATGGTTCATGTTCTGATTTTGGCTTTCTAGGATGCTTTGCAAGGATGTTCTCTGCCTTAAAAACTTGTGCATATCTTTCTTCTGTGCTTTTCCACTCCCTTGTTCTGCCTGCACCATGACAAATGATGTTACTAAAGAAGAATCTGAGCAGTGGTGGGTAGAGAATGATGGCGGATTGCATTAATGAGATTTGGGTTGTAGGGCCAATGTTGGCATTACGAAAATCATTGGAAGTGACATAAAGCTTCACTAAATTCTCCAAGAAGAGAAATGACAAATGTTTTGTGCTTCTTTTGATAAAACTAATTTCTTGATTTCTAACCTAGATGTAGACGTCAAAAGCCTGCCCAGTTCATTATCACTCATGCTAGTGCTTAACCCTTACCATAGTCAGACTTCAACAAAATATTTTCCATTTTAAAGCCGCTTATACTCTGTATTTATAATGACTTATTTTATCCCAACTTTCAAAACTTTAATAAACATGTGTTTAGCATCACGTCAGTTCTTTGGGTATTATTAGACCCAATTTAACGCTGGATGAAAAAAGATGTTGAACTCAAGAGCATCTAGTAAGTCATCTTCACAGTTTGGATGAGACGGCAGGAGTCCTGACTGCTAGGATGTTATTCTAACCACTAAACCACATTCTCTTCTTTTGCCTTATGTCTTCTGGGAATCATCCATCAAGTAACTTTCCTGCATTTCCTTTTATTGCTTCCCAGGTAATGTTTATTGCTTTGAAAGTAACTAATCATTGGTTGGGCCGTGCTCAGATGCAATTAAAAGAATATTCCTCCCCCTCCTCTTAAAATGCAAAGTATCTCTGAGATTCCTAATCATCTAAGTTTTATAACTCTGTTTTATTACTTTCCAAATATACAATGCTCATAAAAAAGGTAATTGGGTCTTTACAATAATGCCATTTCCTAATGTTCACCAATGAGAGAAAATTATCATCATGTAGTGGAATATTATGTTTTAATTGTTTTGCTCTCTTATCCCGTGTCAAAAATTTTAAAACCAAATTTTGGGTATAAATACTAAGCCATCACTGCTAAGCAAAAAAGGTTATAAAGAGTGGCGGTAATTCTATTAAGCGGAGAACATCTATGATGAAGGTAGGAAAATAAAAACATACAGACTAGATTGCTTGAAATAGTACGGGAAGAGCACAAAATACTAAGTGTTTGGAGTAAAGCCTTATTAGATAGGAAAATTGAGAGTCATATTTTTGCCTTAGTTCTTAAATTGCATAGCATGTAGCAAGACCGCTCTGCCCAATGGAGGTGCATTAAAAACCTTCACTTCCCAGAGTAGATCAAATGCGGCTCTGACAGCTGACCAAATACGAAGAGAAATACACTGCAGGGGTTGCAGGTTGGGTCCAGGAGTCAAAAGATGTAAGAAGCAGAACATCAACATTTTTACATGTTTACTGGAGGAAAAAAAAAACAAAAAAAAAAAAAAAAAAAAACCTTTTTTTTTTTTTTTCTTTTTGGTGTCAGGCTTTACAGCCAATTGCTGTTATTTTGGGAGAAATTGAAAGTAAGATCTGTCATGTGCGGGCCCAAGCTGAGGCCATTTTTAGAACAGTAAGGCACTAATATGATGCTCTGTTGCAGCTCCACATGTACGAGGTGAGGACAATAGCCTCTTTCTCTGACAAGCTTTGTGATTCCTTTAGGACGGGGGCTGTTCCTTAATGTGAAATGAGCAGCACTTTGCCCAGCAGGACTCTGACTTTTCACTGAATGGCCTGATTTTGTAATGAGGTAAAAATACATAAACAGAAAGGGTAACTTGGGGGCATGGATCACAAGCTGGTTTCAGATTTATCTTATTCCCGTATTCCCGTGCTGAGTGCTGAGACATCCTTTCTGTCTGCAATAGCTTGCAATTAAAAAGGTGCTCTGCTCTCCTGCATGGGAAGAAAGTCTTCAAGTACAGCACTCTTTGTTGAAGTCCTACCACCCTGGTTCTCTATCCTGTGAAATATCAGTGTTTTAAAACAGGGTCTGCCAGTATGAAGAGATGACCTAGATGACACAGCTCTCTCTAGCACGTTGCACAGAACAACACAGGCAGTGGATGATGCAGAAACAAATGAGGAACGTGGAATTAAGAGGGATGTTAGAGGTCAGCAACTCTGTCCCTCAAATGCAAGAAGCATAATTTCATTGAGGCCTCCTCAAAACTCTCTCTTTTTCATAAAACTAATTAATTTTTGGTCTAATCTCATTGAGAAGAAACTCCAGAACTCATTCCCTGAATAGACAGAAAATTTCTGGTTTCCTGCAGGAATTTAATTTTTTTTGGCCTACCATAGTCAAAGTCTAAATTTCTAAGAAAGAAATGAAAGCCCATAGCAAATTGAACAAGTTAGCACAAGTGGCTGAAATGAGGTGAATTTGAGCACCAAGTCTCCAAATCCACTACCTTTGAACACTTAATAATATCATCATAGCAAATGGTTATTAAGACATGAGACACTTAGATGTCAAAAGCAGCATTTCACCTTGTGATGTTCTAAGTCGCATCCAATTTGCTCATGAAATGAAAATCTAGAAGGAAAAGTGTTTGATGGCTGCGCATATTAATACGAGCTAAAACAAGAGCTTTCATTATCATCTTCAATGCTTGCTTTTCCCTTTTGCCACAGAGATGGTGTGAAGGTTACAGTTAAGGTCGACTGCAGTCCATGTTTATTGGTTTATTCCCAGATTTTGAGTTATTGATATTGAGCTTGTCCAGGAAATCCGTTCAGTGCAATGTAAGGCTAATCAATAGCCGGCTGCTCTTTTTGCATATTAAAAAGATAACCTTATGAGAAAAACAAAAATGTAAAAGAGCTTCAATGTCTTTCCACTACCGAGTAAAAGCTTCACAAACTCTTGGACAGCTGTTTTCATTTATTTCTATGCTCTCCTATTCTCTAAAGCTGTCTTTAATGGTTAAAGCAGGTTTCTTTCTTGTTGTAATTTTTTTTTTTTTTTCTTCTGAATATGAACCAAATGCCCCCCACACAGTTATTCAGATGGTTCTCCCATTTGAATTTAGTAAATCTATATTTTGGGTCTTCCACCTCGCGGGGTGCTAAGTGTGAAAACAGTACCATGGTCTCAAGGTATCAGCTGAGCTGTGCTGTGTGGCCAAATGCTGATTCTCTGACCATCTCCCTGATGGGCTCTGTTATTTGTCCTTTCCTTGAGGCTCAGATCAACCTTCTGCCCAATATGTCACTACCCTTCTTTTTTAGAATGCCTAAAAATTCATCAAGATTTTGCTTTTTATACTTCTGTCTGCTCATATTGCACATTTGCTCAGTTGCTGTGCAGTTTCCCTCCCATCCCTGCCCTAATGTTGCTATATTATATTGCTGTTTGCTAAGAAATGAAAGATGATATTTAAAAGGATGCTACTACTAGGTTGACTGCTGTTAGATCTCAGAGTGACTAGTACAAATAGTGAATTATATTACTTTCACGGTAACAGTGTCCCCAAAGGATTCTCCTCTTGCTTCAGATGCTCAATCCCCGGTCAGTTTGGATCTGATTGCTCGTCTGTTAGATATAATAATAGCATTGTACTGTAGCTCTACAGTGCCTTTCATCTCATGTGTTTCACAGAGTCTGGGCAGCTGTCGTAGAGAAGCAGGTGGGAAGCCGAGTGTTGATACTCTTTCTAAAGTAATTTCAGTTGACATATATTTAGTGAACCCATCCTGCAGATAAAGAGGTACAGCGTGTATTGTATATCTGTATATATACACACAGCTAATTAAAATGACAGCACTGGCACCAGCAGCCAGCTGGGACAGATCTCTCTCGTGGCACCTTTCTCCATCAGCTAGACTCAGCTGGTCACCAGCCCTCGAGGTGCATCATCACTGCTGCTATTCCAACCATGGCTTTTGTAGTACTGTCACAACTGAGGGAATGTGTCCACACACAGTTTGGGGATTTGAAGGCAAAGCTGCCATTTTGCTGTCTGCTCTTGCATTGCCAGTGAAGCAAGAGTAGGCCAAGAAAGGACAGATCCTATCTGCTCAGGAATAAATCAGAAATGTAACAACGATGATAGCTATAGAATCATAGAATCATAGAATCATAGAATCATAGAATCATAGAATCATAGAATCACCAAGGTTGGAAAAGACCTAAAAGCTCATCCAGTCCAACCGTTCACCTATTCCCAATAGCTCCCACTAAACCATGTCCCTCAACACAACATCCAGTCTTTCCTTGAACACCCCCAGGGTCGGTGACTCCACCACCTCCCTGGGCAGTCCATTCCAGTGCTGGCAATACAAAGATGGTAATTGGAGAAAACAGGGTTGAAATCATTTATTTGCAAAAGAACTGTGCTTTTAAAGGGTAGAAAAGCATCTTGGAAGAGTTCAGATATCTCTGGATGTGTCCACTCTGCTCAGCACTGCTGAACTTGGAGCAACTCAGGTCAGCACACATAGATGTAATCTAGCACAGTGCTCTGTCAGGGTATTATTAGCTGAGGTCCTCAAAGCAAAACTAACTGCTCTAGGCAATGGCAGCGACAGTATTTCTGTCACTGAACATCTCTGCTGCTCCAAAAGAGTCTCAAGGTCCTTGGGTGCTGCAGCTTTCCATGGCCTGGGACCAGATCTCCAAGCTGGTCTTCAGTTTTCACAAACCCAAACAGCTTGTTTTCATGCTGGGAGACCAATCCTGAAGCTTGATGAGCAAGAGGGGAAATTCAGATGAAGCAGTGAATTATGAAGAGGTTGGCTTTTTTTTTTTCTTTGCAGTCCTGAAGATGCACCAGTACAGTCCCTATCACGGATACTATAGTCTTGAATGCTTCCTTCCTGTCACAGATTGGAATTTCTCCTTCCTATAAGGAATAAGGTGCATTTGAGCAGCTAATTGTAGAATCGTTTGAGTTGGAAAGGACCCTTAAAGGTCATTTATTCCAATCCCCCTGCAATGAACAGGGACATCTACAGCTTGATCAAGTGCTCAGAATCCCTTCCAGCCTGACCTTGAGTGTTTCTAGGGATCGGGCCCCCACCACCTCTCTGGGCAATGTGTGCCAGAGCTTCACCATCCTTATCACAAAAAACTTTTTCCTTATATCCAATCCAATCTAAATCTCCCTCTTTTAGTTTGAAACCATTTCCCTTTTTCCAGTCACAACAGACCCCGCTCAGGAGCCTGTTCCCTTCTTTCTAACAGCCCCCCTTTTCAGATACTAAAAGGAAATGATCCATTAGTGGGAAATGCTTTTGGAGAGCCCTTGCCTGTTCTGATTCTGCAGTAATTTAGGTGGCAGAGCCTGGATGTGCAGACCATAGGGAAAGAGCAGCAGAAAGTGAGAACAGCAGTGACCTTGTCACAAGCTGAATGGCAAATCTGTGTTTTCTAAAAATAGTATTTTGCCTTCCCCACAAAGGTAACCTGGCTACAGCTTCAGATTTGCTTGTAAATCTCCTCTCCATCACACACAGAATCATTTAACTCAAACATGGCAATGCGATAAATTTGAAGTAACCTGCTCAGATGCAGGACAAACTCAGGGCAGCATAACTTTCTAAAACCGCTACCACTGTCCACTGCACCTCTCCCAAAGAACCATAGAATAACCCAAATTGGAAGGAACCCATGAGGATCATTGAGTCCAACTCCTGGCACCACACATGACCACCCAAAAATCAGACAGAGAGGTGCCCCAACACTCCCTGTGCCCACCTCCCCAGGCAGCCTGTTCCGTGCCCACCACCCTCTGGGGCACAGCCTTTTCCACTTGAGCCACTCTCTGGTTGCCCTCCAGCACCTTCCCCCCATTCTCCCCACATCTGCAGCAAGGACAACTCCTTTTGCAATTTCCTTAAGAACTCAGGGTGAAGCTCAGCTTTATGGCAGTGCTAAAATCCACAAGATTTGCCCCAAGTGATCTGAAAGACTCACACATACAATTGAGCACAGCGGCACGGACATTGAGATTCAGGAGATATTTTACAGTAGTGCTGCTCTGACACCAGCTGGGCTGCTCTCTGTCGAAATGCAGTTACCCAGCTCTTCAGTGAAGACAGATGCTAAGAGCAAAAGACCCTTCTGTTGTGTGTGGGGGGGTGACCAGCGTGACTATACATTCGTGGAAGCAGATGGAACAGTTTATACGACGGTACTCATGCATATTTGGTTTGTATTTGAATGAGGCCTAACAGATGCAATGTGCTATTTTATTTTTTAGGAAATATATGATTAGATATGGTTAATTTGCAGAGGGTAATGAGCTACATACCCTTATTAAAAAGTCATATATTTATGTATATTTTTAGCAGAAACATCTTTCTCTTAAAAAAAAAAAAAAAAATCTCTCTTAAAAAAATAATAACAGTTGACCTCTTTGGATTTGTCTGCTGAAAGGGTAGACAATAGCAGGATAAGGGGAAATGGTTTTAAGTTGAAACAGGGAAGATTTAGGTTGGATATCAGGGGGAAGTTCTTTACTATGAGAGTGGTGAGGTGCTGGAACAGCTGCCCAGAGAGGCTGTGATGCCCCATCCATCCCTGGAGGTGTTCAAGGCCAGGTTGGATGGGGCCCTGGGCAGCCTGGACAAGGATTAAATGTGAAGGTTGGCAGCCCTGCCTGGCAAGAGGGTTGGATGCTCATGATTCTTGAAGTCCCTCCCAACCCAAGTCATTCTGTGATTCTGTGATTCTACTATTCTATGATTCTGTGCTATATGCCTACTCCTTCTGTTTGGTCACTGCACCTTGGAGCATCTGATGGAGCCATGGATGTCCCTGTTCACTGCAGAGGAGTTGGACTAGATGACCACTAAAGGTCCCTTCAACCTCAAACAATTCTATGATTCCATGATATTCATTAAGAAATCCAGACAGGGGAAGAATGAAGACGATGATAATGAAGACTAAATAGTGATCATCTAGAATGTTGCTCTCTGCAGCTGGTTAGATTATTTTCATATGTATGCTCCTAAATCATTTTAGTTGCTCTTGCAAAAGTCTCCAGGATAAGTTTACTTAATTCTCACTGTGTTGACACGGTCTTCAGCATCTTAAACCTGACTGGCTTTGATATTTCAATCATCATCTAATGAGACATTAGGAGAAATGTTAGTAAGTGGACACCTTCTTTAAGGCTGTAATTTACTTTGCACCTTAATCAAATAAAGCAGTGCTTCTATTTTCACTGGCAGCTACACTGAAGTACCTTTTCCTTTCTCATCTACAAAAAAGACAGCTGATATACAGGTGCCTTTTCCCTGATTTCAGTAAATCAGAGATAAAAGCCTTTTCTTCCAGTCTCATAAATTCAGCCTTACGACTGATGCTGTAAAGGGTGTACACCAACATTTTGTGAGTGCTGCAGAGTGCTGGATTCAATAACACTGAATCTCCTCCTATTCTCTGAGCACTGCAGCAGCATTCTGGGGAGACTCATGGGATTGTATGTCAGACCTCTGGGCTCCAGTCCCAGTCTCACCAATGACCAAGCAGACAGAGCATGCAACACCAAACAGATGTAACTAGCAGGACTGGAAATGTATTCCAATATTCCAATTCACGTGCAGCAATTCATATACTCAGCCACACTTTGCACATCTCTACATTGCAGAAGTTTCATGAGCTTTACTTTTCATCTTTTGTAGCAACAGATATTTACAACTCTAGGATGTGGGTGTCTATACTGTTCAGGATGGCAGCCAGTTGCTTCAGTGATACACTGCTGATGAGGAAAGATACCTGAGGATAAAAAACACCCGGATCAACCTTTAAATTAAAGCACTGCGAGGTTTTTAACAGTCATGCAGAGCAGAGGAAATCAAAGTCTCCTTCAAAGCAGCCAGTGATGGTGCCTTGTAACTGTGTTTTCCTGTCCTGGTGGGATGAAAAGCTGAGCAGACTCCACTGAGGAGTTCAGTCTGGTGGAAGTGCAAGTCCCCTGACATCTGGCTGGGGCTTCACTGATTCTGCCTAGCTGTGGGAACAGCACTTGAGCCAATTTGCTGAGCAGGAGCAATCTGGCTTTTTTTTTCTTTTCTTTTCCTTTTTCCCCTTTTTCTTGTGTGGTATGTATTATCAGATCAGGTATATTTCAAATAAATCATACTGACCCACTCTGCAGTCTCCCTCAATCCACATTTAGGTAAAACTTCCATCAGTCAAACTTACATGCACAGAATTTGCACAACAGGGAGATTGCCAGGAAAAAAAAAAAAAAAAAAAAGATTTGGCCTTTGTATGAAAGATAGCTTCCTTTGTAGCATTGGGTAGGGAGGAAAGATTGCGATAAATATCATTACTAGCAAGTAATTTTTCCCTTTCTGATGCAGCTCTGAAGTGAGTTTGCTATCTGCCTCTGTGAAAGATCTTTTCAAGATGTTTCTAGTCCCCATGGAACCACGATGCTAACAGAGTCTTCCCAATAATAATAAAAGGGTGGGGGGGCCTGCGCGGGGGGGGGAAGAAGATGTCTCTCTTGTTCCTCTAACACTTGACAAAGTACTTTCCTCCCCCTTCCCAGAAGTCCTAAGCAGTTCGAAAGAGAAATGCTTGCAGATATTTTTATTCTATAGCTAGAGAAACAAATGCTTTCACTGAATATAGCTCTGCCAAGAAAATAAGAACATGGGCAGGACTTTGAATGGAGTCACTGATGGGAACGGAGAAGAGGAACAGTTTGCTGTCTGAATTGCTCATCAGGAAGAAATAAAGGTGAAGAAAGGGAGAGAGGAAATAGAGTTGTTGGAGCAAAAATACTGAATGCAAAAACTGAATGGCAGAAACTGGAAGTGCTGAGAAGATGCTGGATGAGTTTGAGTCATGCAATAGGTTTAGCAACAGACACTGCAGCCACTCACCTCTGAAACGTTTCCTACAGTCACCACAGCAATTGTGACCTCAAAACAAGGCCATGTCTTTTTTTTTTTTTTTTTTCAGGACAGACATGAGGCAAGAGTGGAACAATGCAAGGGCCTCGTACCAAAGAACACAGTGCTGCAGAGGAGAGAGAGATTCGTGATACCATTTTCATGAAGGTAACACACACCCAGACACCATGAACTACCTCTAGTAAGACATGAAGAAAGTAATGTTTTTTTCTTTTTATGTCTCTTCTGAGTGAAATCTCAGAGGGTTTATTGCATGCGATGATGAAAAGATTTACTGACTGCATCCCAAATTGCTACACGGCTGCACAGAACCTCAACAAACTTACTCGTTGTCTTCTTATATCAGCTTTTCAAAAGCAGTGATATTTTTAAGCACCCATTCCTAGCAATCTTCTGAATTCCCTGTAATTTCTATCACTCTTGCTTCAAACTATTGGAAATCAGAGTCAATAACTACTTTCAGACAGGATTTCTGCAAGTCCAATATATGTCTGCATACTTGAAAAAGCATATAAAGTAAAGGATCTATTATTTTTTCTTTTCTTTTTTTATTTTTTTTTTTCCCCCTCCTATTCAGGAATGCTATTCATAGGTTTATCTGGACTTGGCAATATACCAGTATAATTATTCCTGGAAAATAATTTGGAAATATTCATTTTGAAGTGACTCCCTACATAGTATTAGAATGATCAGACAGATACTTGTGCCAAAAGAAACGATGCTGAAATAATTATTTCAGAACAGCTCCATCAGTAAATTTCCAATTGGAGAGGAGCTTGTACACACAGGAAGGAAGCAAACTCTATTGTCTCCCTCCTTCCTTGTAGCCCTTGTTTTACAGCCGAACAAGCAATAATGAGGCTGTAGATCTATGTCTTCTTCTTAGAATCCAAGAGGCTTTACAGAGTCTGTTGGATGAATTTCAATACCCTGATCAAGTCCAAGGAGGAAATAAACTCTTCCAGAAATTCTTCTTTGTATCTGGCTGCAGCTCAAAGGAACCTTATGGACCATCTGTCCCTCCTATCCTCTCAACCCCCACATGCCACCATCGATAAGACATCAATCTGTGAAGCAGCTCTGGGAGAAGTTTTTTACCTAGTTTCTCCAGGAAAACATCTGAGTGATTCCTCTGCAGAATCTCTCTGCTCTCTCTGTCTGCTGGGGAAAAGGAGTATTGACATCTCACCATCTCTACTGTGGTCTGGACATTCTTCTCTTGATGGATGCAAGTGAATTTGCAGGAACTTTAGACAAAGCCAAGAATGAATTAACCAAATCCAATTCAAGGAGGACAAGGAATAGCTTCTGAGACCACTGAAGGTTTAGAAAACATTACTTACAGTGAGAAAAAACAGAAGAAAGGAACTTAAAGTCTAAGAACTCACTTTATCACAATCCATGGCAATATTAATCTTTTGAGGTGCTGCTCAAGGTCAAAAAAAGATGCTAGCACTGGATGTCTCTGGGATCACTTCCTGGATGTTTTCTGTTGGTGGCACCGTAATACAATGCTGAGATAAAAATGACTGGGGACAGCATTTGTTTCAGAGCCACACTGTGGCTCTTCCTAAACGTTTCCAAATAAAGCCTCTGTTCAGAGGTGGTAACTCCATGGAGAAAAGCACTGATCTCTTCTCAAACATTCTTTTGGAAGGAGATTTTTTGCATAGTCATGCAGTTTACAGACAGAAGTTAGTCTGAACTCTTCTGTATCACAGAGGCTTTCACTCTGTTGCTCTGTTCCTTTTGTTTGCCTTCCAACAGAACATCCACTCGTGAGCTGAAAGACACCAGGAGCATCACACGGAGATGCTGCTGAGTGTCTTGCTCACCCTGATCTTATGACTCTTTATGGAGTTAACACTTCCAGGTTGTCACCCTGCTGCATTCAACAGCTTTCTACTTGGACAGCATTAGACATTAGGTGTTTTTAGTTGTTGCTGCTGTTAAAACATGACTCATTAATAACTAAATAAGGGCTTGGTACCTTCAACATACATAAAGGGATAGGACTCTCCACTGACATGTCACCAAGGCTCTGCTTCTATTCACATGAATTCTAAGGGCTAACAGGAGTAGGAAGAAAGTTAATAATCCAAAAGTTATCGGGGAGCCAGCCTATTCACTGCCAGCACACATGAAAGAAGCTACCCTTGTGCCAACAAACATGACCCCCGTAATTGGAATTATGAAAATATCCTATTCAGTCTAGATGGGAGCCAGGGAAATTTTGCAAGTTGATCTTTTTTCTGCTTTTTCCATTCACAGCCCCAACAGAAAGAAAAGAAATTTTTCATGACTTGAGGGCAGGCAGTGTACTAGAGGAAGGAGTTCTGTGCAGAAGGAATGGGAAGGACTCCCCTTAGCTGCCATGTTTCATGGACACTCAACAGCCAAAAATATTCCAATGGAGTGATCACTAATCCTTGGGAGGAAAAAGGAGAGCAGGTTTTCTCCTGCACTGTGTATCACAAGTCTGGTCCAAAGATTTAATTCACAGATACAAACACCTATATTCTCTTTGCATAAATGTCTGTGTCATCCTTTATCTAAGTGCCCAAGCCAGTGCCATGCAAAACTCAATGCTTTACACATATATAAATAGTCCTTTCTTTATAAACCAAACTTAAAATATGGTTAAAGACTGAAACTTGATTTACATGAAGGGCCCTGTTTTCTTGATAACTGCATCACGTGAAATTGCTCTACGGCCATTCACTGTTCTTCAACTCACAGAGTGATGCCATGTCAAGTTTCCTACTCTTCTAACACCGGGGTGCAATGCCCAAGGTCATCACCTTGTTTCTCCTGGGAAATGGCTCAAGATTAATATTCCTTCAGACTTTTACAAGAGGGCACAGCACTCATTTCATGGTCCTCTAGCTTAAGTTGGGACAACCCAATTTGGACAACATCAATTTGGGAAAAAAGCACCTTTAAGGAAACCTGAAAAATGCAACCTGCACTTGTGCCGTGTTTACCTGTCATCTCTCCTAGAGTGAATGAGTTTTATTAAACACCAACAAGGAACAGAACCAGCTACAGGAAAAGTTTGCTTTATTGAGCATTAATAAAACCAATGGAGTATGTTTATGTAGCACCTTTCATTCCCAGTGATCAAGTGCTTTGCTAGCTTTAATCATTTCACCCATCACTGAACTGCAGACACCTCTGGGGTGGAACATTAACAGCTGCTCGGTAAAGCAGAGCAGCAAAACAGAGCAATTTAATGGAGGAGAAACACCTCGTCCAACTGCAGGTGCAAAGGGAGTTTTGTTAAGTGGAATGTAATTATCCAAAGCAGTGGTACCTAGGAGAGAGGGAGTCACTCCCTTAATACTCTAATATGGGGCTAGGGCTGCTTTTCCAGCCCCTGTGTTACTAGAGAATCAGCCACAACCTGGCTCTGGGATTGCACTTGTGTCAATTTAATTACCCAATGAGGGCTCCCAAAAGAAATAAAACCATCCTGGAGACTGTGTGGTTTCCAGATTTGCATTCGTGCAGATGAGGATTGTTATTTGTCTATTTCAAACACCAAAACCAGAGGCAAGCAAAGAACATGGCTGGAGATGGAGAATTTGTACATCCAAGCCCAGCAAGTAGCACAGTGCTCTGTAGCTAACAAATCCACAGATAATGTAAGAGGGGGAAATCATTGTCCTTAAACTATTCATGGCAGAGTGACTTGATTTAAATTGTAATCATGGTCTAAATTAGCAAACAGAGAATCTTGATTTAAATAATCAGTTTTAATCTTGTTTTGCATTTGTGCTTTTCAGTTATTTTCTGTTAAAACTGGTTGATTCTCACTGATTGGTATAATTTGCTGCTCTTTTATGCTAAATCAAAGAATATCCTATATCTATACATATTTATTTCAGCAATTATATAGTTTAGCATGCATTTATTCAGATTTCTACTTTTTACAATCTTTATGAAGCGAAAATGGTGAACAACAGATTTCTTATTCAGTAGATGATTGCTGGATTTTTTTTTTTGCTTTTTCTTCCCAATTATTTGGAATTCAAGTCAAGCTGCATTTTAATGGCAACTAGAATTCAGTTATAATTTCACCCTCTCCTCCCAGACTGTGATTAATAAAAGTGCTTGAACCTGGATATACAAGAAGAAAATAAGTCTTGCACAGAAAATTAATTGGAACTAAGAAAAAGAGTGTGCTAGCTGGAACTGAGGAACATTTCCAAGAGAGTTCAGAAATGCGTTTTCCTGGCTGACAGTGGTGACTTAAATATTTCCCAGGTGCTTTCATAGTCCATCTTCAGCCACTGGTCATTTTTTTGACCCAAACTGGGAGGATTTTCTTTTGGGAGGCATTTCTGCTACTCTACTGTGGTGAAAGTATGTGTGGGACAGCAGCATCCCAAGGGGATCCCAGCACAAGGAGGTGAGAAATCACACCTCGGTGACACTGTCCTTGAGAACACATCTTTTTGGGGTACAAATCAGAGTCAGACGATGCAAAATGTTGCAGAGATGTGACCATGGGGACAGTGGATCTCTGCAAGGGTATGGGGCAAATGGCAGCCTGGGAGCTTTTAAACCAGCTGTCTCTCCAAACACAGTTTGCATTATAACATAATATCTTGTCTCCAATTTCATTCATACATCCTGTTCAACTGCTGTGAATTTCTCACCTCCCTGCATAGTCATTGAGTGGATCTACTTGAATGATTTGAGGTGAGGAAAATCTCTCTTTCCAGCTGCAGAAGAAGCAATTTGTCAGGAGCTGATTTAGCCCCTCTGTAGACCTCTGTTGGTTCTTGCCCGGATCAAGACTTTGATTTTCTTTGAAACTTTGGCAGCTAAGACATAGAGACTTGAAAGCAATTTGAGAATCATGGAATCATAGAGTCATAGAATGGCTTGGGTTGGAAGGGATCTCAAAGATTATGTAGCTCCAGATTCCTGCCGTAGGCTGCTTGCCACCCAGCAGCTCAGGCTGCCCAGGACCCCATCCAACCTGGCCTTGATCACCCCCCAGGGATGGAGCACTCACAGCTTTCTGAGCAGCAGTGCCAGGGCCTCACCACCCTCTGACTTACAAGAAGGACTTATAAGTCTCTAAGTAATTATTCTGAATTTAAGCCTTAGTTTGAGAGAGACTGTCATAATTCCCAATTTCACATTTAGCAGCTTCTCTTTTAAATGACTGAATGCGTATTTAAACTAAATTTAAAAAAAAAAATCTTTTTTATCTCCCTACTAGAAAATGACCAAACCAGGGCAGCGATCAAAGCCTGTGCTTCCAAATGCAGTGAAAAGGTGTCCCTTTGACGAAGTGACTCTTCCCCAGTTTTGCCACATTTGAAGTTGGTTGTAGGAACCCTACAGCCCTTTGGAGGTCATTAAATGCAGCAGTAAGAAGAGAACTGCACTCATGGCTAGGAGGCTTGAAAAGGTCTCTCCTGCAGAGAGAGCTGCGAGGGAAGGAAAAATCGATGGATACTGTGAGGGGAGATGGCACGTTTCTGAGCCTTTTTGAGTTGGTTTTCAGCGAGTTCCAAGAGCATAGGTGACCATTAGAGGACCTAGGAAGCTCTGGTGATCTCCTGGAGAGAGTTCTTGCTCAATCTTGTTTGACACTCTCCATCTCACAGTCATGCAATTCTTCTCCCCAGCTTTTTATGAAGTGCAGCAGCATCAACAAAAAGCAGGTGTTTTTGCCTCCCTCAGAGACATTTGTTTCATGTTTGAGGGTGGCTGTGCAAACATTTTAAGTACTTGAGAGCAGAGCATTCACTTAATATATTACTGGTTCAAAGCAGATTACCACTGCATTATTTGCTCCAGTACCGATATATCTGATTAGAAAATCATAGAATGGCTTAGGTTGGAAGGGAGCTTAAAGCCCATCCAGTTCCAACCCCTTGCCATGAGCTGGTTGCTATTAACAAGTTCAGGCTGGCCAGGGCTCATCCAACCTGGTCTTGAGCATCTCCAGGGATGGGGCACCTACAGTCTCTGGCATTCAGTTCCAGTGCCTCACAAAAACAACTGGGTTCAACGCTTCAAAAGAAAGTGAAACAGGAAGTTTTGAAATAACGAATTATGTTCCAGAAAGAGAAATGAGGTGACAAAGCCAAGGACAAGCAATGTCTGTAGCAGAGCCGTAGGTTAGATCTGGACTGCCCTTCGGTGCCCACTCTAAAGCAGCCCTTCTCTGAGTCCCGTATTGTCTGCTGCCCAAATGTCATTGCATTATTTAGACATATATGGCAAAGACTTTCGACTATGCCATAATAAAGTTACGTTTATAAAATATTTATTCTAGATGAACACCAGAGATGCATTATTAGTAAAATCTTTTCACTATATGCATGTTTCCAAACAATCAATGGTGGGAAAAACCAAACAAAAGAACAACTTGCCTTAAGGCATTAAAGTTTTTAGGGGCAGCTCAAAGAAACACTGAAAATTTTTCAGAATTAGGGCAGTCTTGCATTTTCTATCACTGCCCTGGATTCAACAAAATGGCATTTTTTGCCTAACAGTTAATCAAAAGAGCCTCTGAGAAATGATGAAATGAGATTTTAATGAGCAAATTCTCATGACAGAAGATGTGCTTTCCTTTATTTGGATCTCACCGTACACCTTCAGGTATGTGTAAAACCAAAATAAAGTGTTATTATTTCTCGCTCTGTTCTGCTTATGGGTGCAGGTGTATCTCAGCTGAAGAGACAAAACATGATACCCTGAGGGGCACTTGAGGATACTGGACTAGATATGACCTAACACTGCATCCTGGACCTAGAAGTACGTACAGTAGTCCAAAGGGGAATTCAGAGAAACAAGTATGAGCATCTGGAAATGCCAGGCTGGGGAGAAAGCCTGGAATGCCTTTTCTCCTGTGCAGAAAATAGTGCTGTATCTCTTCAGAGGGTGGAGATAGCACACTGACTTGTCCTGACCCATGGCAGCTTGGTGTGACCCCCTGTGCACTTGGAATAGAGCAGAAAAGGAGGAAAAGGAAAGGGAGAACAATCTTTGTCTCTCTGGCCCATGCTCACCAACAGGCTTAACTCTACAGGCTAGAGATCCTTTGGCTACAGAGGTAGATGCTAGACCATCCTGAGCCCTCAGCCTTCACTCTTTCCTTGTTTTGATTTATTTCTCCCTTTAGTCATTTGTTTTTTTCCACATTGTTTCTCCCTCGTCCATCCCAGGAGGACTCAACTATTAGCGTAGGATGGAACAAGTGTTTCTTGTCCCTGCAAGAAAAATCCTGCTCCAAATACACACTGAGATACAGGTCCAACCTGCCCCAAGCATTGATGCTCACACCAGCTCTGACAGCCCTTGGTATCCTGACCATATAACTCCCTTCATGGCATTAGTCCTTCTCCATTGGCACTGGCACACAAACTCCACCTCAAACCCAAGTATTTTTATTTAGTTATATTTAGTTAGTTCACTACAGCAGAATACTACTGTGGAGGGTTTTAATGTCAGCATCTGTTCATGTGCAGTACAGAAAATACATCATATATGGGACATATCATATGGAAACAAAAATTAAATACATTGAAAGCCTTCTTTTTCTGTAAAGGCAAACAGGCCAGTGAGGACAAAAATTAGCCTTAGAAATTAGTGGGAACCCTTTCACTGAGAAACAAAGTGAAGATACTGTTCAGTAATGCAGAAGTTTAATTATTAAACTCAGATTAATCTCATGTACTTTCATCCTCTAAATTGGGAGCATGGATGCAGTTGGCACAGTCTCAGGTTCCAGAGTGAGCTCAGTGGTACCAAAAGGAGCTTCAGCCTTCAGTGTGTTGAATACTGCCTGAGAGACAGTGACATACACTTCTTTCCTAATTTAAAAGGCTTTTTTACACTCAGTGGCCAGGGTTCAGTTGAAAATGGAGGAATATGAAGGGTTTGTCATTGCCCTAAACCTAATCAATATATCATCCCATCAAGGTAAAAGTCTCTGAGACTCTTGTGAAGTGAGAGTGTACCTCACCTTTTCACTTTCAAGAAGCATCTAGGGTCTAATGTCTGGGGAAAAAAAAAAAAAAAAAAAAAAGAGGACAGAAAATGAGAGACATTGGGAATCCATCATCAAGGATGTCAGCAGTTAGAAAGTTGGATTACAAGAAAGTAGGATGTAACAGCCTTCAAGGGAGACATTTTTCACCAGAGAATGTTGCATTTCGGATGGTCGTGTAGCAAAAGACTCCTTTTTAGGACTAATACTCTTCATAGGAATATTAGTACCTTTATGGTTGGAGGGCCCAAAGGCAGATTCCTTCCCCTGACCTTCACATTCAAGTGATCATCAAGTCTCTGAATATCTCTATAAAGCAGCTTCAATTGCAATCAGGCTGCAATATACAAGCAATGCTAATGTAATATCAAAAAGTTAAGTAAGAGTGCAAAAATTTCCAGGAACTGAAACAGGGAAGGAAATTAGTGAAAATCTCTTTTTGGACCTGATGCTTGTTTCTGTGATTTTCTCTGTCTTCTACAACTCATGATGGATATTCAGTCTTAAAAGTTCCGGCTAATTATTATTTCAAGTTGAAGCATCTTGTTAATATTAAGGTTACAACTGATAGGAGGCAAGTGAAAGATGACAGCCAGCAGATGTTTGATCTTGAACTGGAAATTCTAATTTATTCTTGTCTTCTTCAACTCGAAAAGCATAAAGGAAACTGAAGAAAATAGAGCTCATAGCACGTTTCTTTAACAAAATTTATCTATTTTGAAAAAGGATTTTTTTTTTTTAATCTCTTTTCTAAACTTTCCAGAAACTGAGTATCATATTTTTGCAGAAGAAGCAGGTCTGAAGCATGCACTCATTTAGTGGAAGTACTTTATAATGCACTATTTAATTCAAAGGGGAAAAAAAAAAAAGAAGTTGCTGCAACCACGGTAACAATATTAACAATGGAGCGTATGAAGCCTGAAAGGAAATTACTCAGCAAAACATGGTAATAAAAAGAAAAGTCACCATGGATTATCAACCAGAGTATTAACAAATAATTTGTAATGCTAAGATTACACAGGAATTGTGGCAGTGCTAATTGCACTGATTTATTGAACTGTAGTTTGAGCCAGTAGTTTGGGTCAACGTGGTTTGGGAAAACAGGGAAGTGAATGCAAAGAAGACTGTGTAAAAATCTTTCCCGTGCAGAGGTTCATAGCTATCTATGAACACCTTCCAAGACCACTGGTGGATACATTATGTGGACACATTACAGATAACATTAGGAGGATGTGTTCCAGACAACCAAAGAGAACAAGAGAAATACTCAGAAATAATTACCATTTGCCTAATGTTCCACTAGGTATTGTAAAAGAAAAAGAGAAAATACCTGGAAAAAGCTGATGAAATTTAGGAGTATGTCGCTTGATAATCAGAACAGCTTTCTGATTTAATAAGTCAAAATGAATGCAAGAAACCTGGTGGTGAACAGCATATTGCACTGTGTTAAAACAGTACATTTACAGCTTGCTGGTACTAGGTCTGAGAAGGATTTTCAAGGGCTTTGGTGAGGTCTGTATCAGATGCAACTGAATAAGTGGAATAATTACTTAGACTTCTTAACTACCCAGGAGAAATAAAATTATATAGTTTCTTTGGTGTTCCTTGCTTGAAGAACTTGTCTTGAATTATTTCCTGCTATAATGTATCCCTGTGTTTCTAAATATCTTATATGAGCATTCATTTCTATCAAGTCCTAATTTCCTATGCAGTTTCTTAAGCACTCCTTCCAGCAGCAATAATGGCTTTAGCAATGTGGAATCAGAAAGTGTGGTGGTTAATGCAAGAAATGCTCTTTAAATCATGTATTATGTCAATTAAATGGCTAAGAGTTGGGTCTGTGATGGTAGAACAGGCAGAGCTATCATGTGAGCTTTCCAGCTCCTGATTGCTAGTGCATTTCAGTTTTACGAAAGCATATGATAATTTTTTAGAAAGGCAATTTATTTGATGGGAAAGCAAAAACTAACTATAACGTATTCACTACCTTTCTAGTCATGCTGTTGAGGCTTGGAGAGCGGGTTTGGGTATGGGCTGACTGTTTTCTTGACAGTTTTAAAGCTCATTTAAATGCACCCCAGAACAGCAGTGACTAAAAGAAAAATTATTTCTCTCTGTAGGATGTGGGTCCAGCAAAGTAAAATGAATTGGTACTCTTAATCTTGTCACCAAGTGAGTAAGTGTTTGAATTGCTATACCCACCATACAACTTTTGGTACTGACTGGTGATTTCAGAGGTAATGCCAAAGACAAATGGACTGCTCTTACTAAAGAGAGGCAACCAACAGATGAGTGGCAGA
The DNA here is from genome assembly GCF_019232065.1 of Centrocercus urophasianus. Taxonomy (NCBI): domain Eukaryota; kingdom Metazoa; phylum Chordata; class Aves; order Galliformes; family Phasianidae; genus Centrocercus; species Centrocercus urophasianus. Next base: position 1,875,975 of record NW_024885355.1, read on the forward strand.
AGTGTTGGTGCTGATTTTTCTTACACCCAGATCATGGGAGTTTTGAGTTCCAACAATGCCTTTCTCACTCTTTCTACTCACTTAAAATGCAAGTGGAACTGTTGGCAGGAACACATTCTTTTAATTACTAAGGTGGAAAGGAGGACACACATGGTACGATTTAGCAGTAACTGTCTTGCAGCTTAATTTTGGCTTCCGTGGCTGTTAGATCTGGAATTTTAGTTTACTAGAAATTACTGAAATTCAGTTTACTAGTTTATAAGTCTACTTCTCAATCTCCAAGATAGGAAATTCCATGCTTCAGCAGCACTTCTGCAATGATTTCTTTACACAGTCTATCACAGCTGAGTAGTTAGTTCTGTATTGTCTCCAGCTTGGTCAAACTGTCTTGAGCCACGTAATTTTACTCATCCTGCCTGTGAGATCCTTCTGCCTTCTTGACACTGCCCACATTCATTCCAAAAGGAGATGAGGATGAAAAACTTCAGCTTCACTCTGCACATGTACAGGACATTAATTACTCCTAACTGGTCCTGCTAAAAAGAAATGCTCCCCCTCTCTCTTACTACTTCTCACATTTAACCAGCTACATACCTTAGTGGAAATTAGTGCTAAACTCAAGTTAAAACTAAAATGAATACTTAGTTCACCTGAGCTTCCATGGAATAGCTAAGAATTAAGCTCAACTCCACTTTCACAAAGAGGAGTGTTTAAAATATGGTTGTACTGGTGATTCTGAAGCAGATGTACTGAATAAACCACTTAATTATCACACTGAAGGTAGACACAAAAGCATTAGTTTTTTGTTTGGTTTGGTTTTGGTGTGTAGAAGGTATTTTGCATGGGAATACCAACATATTTTTGCTCATCTCTCATGCTCAAATTTATCAGGTGACTCTTTGCATGATTCATAAGAGTTTGAGTAGATGTAGAGTAGGACCTTCCCTATCGAGCAATGGGAGATATTCACAGCCTTTGTCACAGGTACTTACCCACAAAAGCCAACCATCTATGCATCTGTTAGGAGTACCCTAGACAGTAAAAAAGCCTGAAGTTCTCAAAACCCATCTGAACTGTTCTGAATAGCTTTCAAATCAAAGAAATCTCAGCAATGCTACAAACTATTGAAAGTGGAGAAAGTGATGTTGAAGAGGCCAGCAGGAACAACCATTCTGACTGAGGCAGCATCCAATCCAGACCATTGCCTGCCATTTCTCTGGTTTACACCTCCTCAAAACTTCTAAAATTGGGAGTTTCCAGACTTCTTTGACTGTCTCTGCCAGTGCCTACTACCAACAATTTATGAGCAGAGGAGGATCACAGTCGCTTTGTTCAGTTCAAAGAGATGGCTAAAGGGAGATGTAGTTGATATCTTTTAACTATTCTATGTGTGAGGATATACAGAAGACAGAACCAGAACTGCTCTCCAACGTGCACGGTGAGCAGACGAGTTGTAGCAGTAGAAATTGTGAATACCTCCAAGGAGAAGAGTTGTTCACAATGTCAATGATCAGCACCAAAACTAACACAGGGGTTGTGGACTCTCCAGATACTCAATTGCAATGAATTAAGGCACAGAACAATCTGATCAAACCTTCTAGTCCTACTTTAAGCTGGAAATAGCTGGATCAGGGACTAATAGTAGTGACTTCCAACAAAAATTATTCTGTGGCTCTGTATTTTTGTGATGATGACTCTGTGATTAGAAATATTTTGGCTTTGGCTGAATTGCTGCAAAATAAGTCAATTTCAGGAAGACAATTACTGTGTTCTCATTAACTGTGTTCTTCTCTATATTCAAGATCTGCTAGGTCAATGCAAAGGCTGTTCAGGGTTATCTAAGGTAATGCTGGTGAAGTCAATGTCAGGCAAAGATCCAGTGACCACCTCAGGAACTTCTTTTGTTCGTATCAGTCTTGTGGAGAAACTGCAACCTGATATAACAGAAAGTATTCTCCAGAATTCTTTTCCAGGCATTCAGTGATGCATTATGCTGGAGGAGACATAGAGAGGTCTCCTCCATTACCTCTTTCTTCCAAGTGAACAGTCATATTGAGCAAAAAGCATTGGCCATATGAGGAGAGGCCATCAGGGCTGTTTGGTTGTGCAGGAACTGTTCTCAAGAGAGTGCCAGTGTTAAAACACAGGCTTACTTTACTGAAAACAAACTCGTAACTTAGTAAAGGTATTCAACCTCCTGGACAGCCTTGGGACAGATTAGATAAAACATCACATGGCTTTTCATGCCACCTGCCTGTGCAAGTGATTTATGGACTGCAATATGCCATGGAACCAGATCACTTCATTGGTTTTCTTAAGGACAGGGGTGGATTGTGGCTGAACTTACTGAACAGAGTATCTCTTCCTTCAAGGTATCACCACTCCTCAAAGAAACCTGCAAAAGCTGAGGGAGTTGGACCTCTTATTTTCTAAGAACAAAATGAATATCTTGGTAGAATTGTGGTTTGACAGCTTTGGATTTAGAAGCATCAGAAGTAAATTCTGATTATTCATTTTGGATAAATAATGAACAACGTAAAAATTGCTGATGTTAACCTTCACTGGAAATGTTGGTTTAATGGGTCCCGTAAAATCTTCTATTGATGGCAGGTTCATAAAGCTCCTTATTGACTTCAGCTAAAGGCTATAACTTCTATCAATACTGTCAACAATTAATATTGACTAATAAAGGTATCCTGTAAACTGAGTCATAGCATTATGTTACTTTATGCTGCCATTAGCAAAATTTCATGTCATCTTGAAAACATTTCTCCTATAAATCTAGGATTTCTTAATATAGCCTACATGATTGCTAACTGTGCAGGGCCCACAGGAACACTGCTCCTTTGCAATGTGAGGAAACAGAGCAACCTTCCTATTTGCATGACAAAATTTCTGAAGTGTATCTCAGACTTCACTTTCTCCAACAGCACATTTAAGACTGGGAGGGTTTTGTTTGCAAATGTTTGTCACACTTCTATCCGTGCCAAGAAATTACAAAATGTGTCCAATTATTATTTGTGTACATTGAAAGCTTCAGATTTTGTCCTTAGTCTTTTCCTTTGCACTTTGTATTTCGATTCTTTATACTCCAAATTCAACTGAAATGCTTATACTGAAATTATGGATCTCTCAGTTCCAAGCAAATTTTTCCAACTTGAACCTGGCTGGTGTTTTTGTTATCTTCCCAGTGAAGTCTCAGTATCAGTTCAAGCTCTCCAACAGCACAGTTTGGGTTGTAGCATTTCCCCTTGCATTCCACCACCTCTTTTTTTTTGTCATCAGGAATAATTAGATACCAGTCTACCCCCTCTGTCTAGATCCTATTAATGCTGCACAGATTTTATATTTTTGAGCATGATATAGTTTTTCCTCATACAAAACACTCACTATCTAAGGCAGCAAATGTGTTGCACCCTAAGAAACAAGAAACTTAAAATCCTGCAAGCATGTTCTCCACCATGCTGTCTTTACTTTTCTAACTGCAGTGAAAAGGTGGTTCAACAAATGGTTAGCGTGTCATCAAATTTAAGGGAAGAAGAATTGGAGGTTGTCTGAGTCCTGACATGAGTACTACTTTCTCTATCATTAGTTTCAGTAAAGCCTTTCAAAGCATGTGCTTTTGCTAATGTGTTGTTGCTAATATGATTTCATTTGTAAGTGATCTGTAGGTACAAAGTTGCATTGGAACATACAGAGGTAGCGCTACAGAAACTGGTGAAAAAGGCTCTGTCAGCTAATTGAATTCTCCCCTCTTAACGAGGAAAAAATAAATTACAATTCCGTGCTTTATTTTATTTATTTTTTTTTTAGGCATGGAAAGAAAGATGTGTGGAATGGGATCATGGCTGCACACACCACCATAAAAAGCACAGGAGAGTGACATGCATAAGTGAAAACAAACTGTAATTGCAAGGTGTTTGCTTTGTTTTTTTTGAGTCATTATTAGAGTGCAAACTCTAATAGACTCTCATAATCTTTTTTTTTTTAATTGAAACACAAGGCTAGGAAGTAAAATATTAAACTCTGGCACATATCTGCCTGTTTTAATGGGTGAAACCCTGTAAGATGCTATACTAACAAACGTAAAAAAATATTGTAAAGATAACTTAAAAACAAATTCTGCACATCCTTTAAAGAGGCCGTTTATCTTTGAACTTTGCCTAATACATCATTTTCACTGAACAGAAACTTAATAAGCTTCTACTGTAATTTTGTTGGAGTTAAACATAAAATCATGTGGGTGGTGTATGTCTCACTGTGTCATGGCTTCCCAAGGAAAAGTTATCATCATTTGTCACTATAATACTGTGGCAAAAAGCATAAAGAGAACAAGCCATGCAGTCATTTCACATCAGCTTTCAGCGCTGAGCTTAAGCTCCTGATGACTTGGCTATATTAAGAAGCAGGCTGTGCCATAATTGAATTAAAGGTGCAAAGGCTTATATGGTTGTGTGAACCCCCGGGTCACGCTGCAATTGAATCAAAATCCTCTCTCCTTCCTACTCTGCCTGGCAGAACTGCTGACCAAAAGGTTCGCGGAACCTACAAAAGGCACGCAGGAGTCCCTTCAGCTGGGGATGCAAAGTTATTGAGATAAAAAATCCGTGACCTTCAGCTTTTATTTCTCATGAAGAAAAAAGCTTCTAAAAATATTTCACCGCCGTTTTCCTTCAGAGAGCAGTCAGCCAATTTACATAAATGAAACGGCTCCTGTCAAGGAACCAGCAAGGAAAAGAAGGAAATTATCTGCCCCAAAAATCTGTAGCAAAGATAAGAGCATCATTGGCCAGGGGAGGGGAGATTTAAATGCTTTTTGTCTGAAAGGTCGCTACAGAAAGCAGAGAAAGTATTACAGCCACTTAATGATCTCTGTCGCAGTGATAAATAAGTAGGAGCTTCTCCAGTAGTTTATTAACAAACACTCTGTAGGACAGTACAAAAGGCCGTGACATGGGGCTATTAGAAGAGCATTTTCACTGAGTCTGATAAAAAAAATACAACTAAGGAAGATTAAGGTGGAGTGCAAGAAGAAGCACTGCTGGTAGAGCTTGCGGCTGCATTGCATGCGCTGCCCTCACTTACCGGTTTCAGTATTCTCGTGCTCCGTGTCAGTGAGGGTAAGGTTGGAGTTGGCCCGGCTCGACAAGCAGGAGCTGCGTCCGGATTTGGTGTTGCGTCCCCAGAGCCTCACGGGGTGCTCAGGTGACATGACCACATCCGCCTCCGTGTCAGCATCTGAGCCAGCGCTGATGGAGTAGCCGCAGTGAGGCAGCCCAATATCAGTCCGGTACAAAGTCCCATGAGTGGGGGGCACGTCTTCAAGACCCAGCTCCCGCAAAGAGAAGTTGGCTCCTGGAATCACAGAATCATAGAAAGATTTGGGTTAGAAGGGATCTCGAGAACCATCGAGTTCCAATATTCCTGCCATAGGCAGTGCTGCCAAGTGCTAGATCAAGTACTAGACCAGGTTGTCAGGGCCCCATCCTACCTGGCCTTGAACACCTCCAGGAATGGGGCATCCACAGAGTCTTCGGGCAACCTGTTCCAGCATTTCACCACCCTCTCAGTGAAAAATGTCCTCCTGATATCTAATCTATACCTATCTATAACTTTAAACTATCCCTCCTTTAGTTTAAAACCATTCCCCATTGTTTTATCACTATCTACCTGTGTAAAAAATTTATTTCCCTTCTGCTTATAATCTCCCTTTAAATATTGGAGGGTTGTAATGAGATCTCTCCACAGGCTCCTCTTCTCCAGACTGAACAAGCCCATCTCCTTCAGCCTATCTTCATAGGAGAGGTGCTCCAGCCTTCTGATCACCTTGGCAGCCCTCCTCTGGGAGAAATTCAGCACAGTGTTTATTCTATAATAGGGGAGAGTTTTATCAAGCATGTGTCAATGGTGAAACCATTCATCTCCTGTCTTCAAACGTGAACCTGCTTCTTCATGAGTCCTAGCATCACACTGAAAGTCCACCTGTTTTGTTGTGATGGCTAACTATACCAAGACCAAAAAGCAGCTGAATTCCTGCCCCTGGAACTTTGTCCCTGACAAAAATTCAGGTCTTCCTCAATAAAATTATCATGTTTGAAAGTAAAAGGATGGAGAGATGGTGGAATTCTTTAGAAGAATGAGAAAGTAAACTTTGGAATAAGTCAAACTTGCGTAAGTAATAACTAAAAGCCTTATTGTACACCTCGCAACTCTTCTACTGTAGGAAATTTGAATGAGTTTTACTCCTTAAAATCACTGAAATTACTTACTGGGTATTTGAATTTGTTTTGGCAAGCTCACTTTTCCCTTGCTGACCACTCATGACTTGACTAAGTTTAGCCATTCATTCTTACAGAGACACAGCAGAGATTGGTCGGCTGCAAATAGATATAATTGTTCAGCTGACTAAAAACATAACCTCAAAAATAACTCCTGAGTTCATGCTTAGTTACATGCTGAGCTTTATAATCAGACCAAATTGATGTGAAAGATTCTTCAAACATTAGCACACTTTGTTCGAAAACTTATATGAGGAAGCTGAGGAGAGCAATTAGTGGCTTCATCTTAATCCACATTTGTTTATTAATGTGCACTTTATTTCGCAGTCCTGAATGCCTTTAAAGGATTTTGGCTACCTGTGAAAGTCTTTATCTGCACATTGTGTTTATATGGCACAAAAAGCCCCACTCCTGTTATGCTATGCCTTGATCAGATGGATTAAGGAACTTTATCTATAGCCAGTAGGAGGCATCAGGCCCTGGATTGTGGCCAAATACCAACACCAGTGATCAAAATCAGTCTAGCTGGCTTCCTCCCATTATTTCAATAAATTAATCCCCTCCAATCAAAAGAGATATGGAGTTCAACCTGCCAAGTTTATGCACAGGCTCCAGACTCAGTTTTAGAGCAGTGTTTGCAGTTCAGACATGTTTTTACAAGCTGAGTCCCAATGCATAATCACCAGGAATGTTCAGTTCCCAATCTGACTTGGCACAGCAACGCTCTTATCCATTCATTACTGAAATTCGTTCATCGTGTCTGGACCTCTGTCTCAAGGTTGTATCCAAAAGTGAGTTATGCGTTTCTTTACTCAAAACCACACAAGCATGTGGTTCTCCTTGTGTTCGTTTTGTTATGGTGGAAAACATGCATCCAATAGAAACAGTCAGATTTCTGCTTTTCAAGAGTCTGGTTTCATGCTTGTGGGAACAATATGCCTTCTCCCTGTGCCCTGCTGCATAGGGAAGGGCTCACATTATAGAACAGATGCCCTTAATGATCACTTGGCCCCCAAAAACCATTATTTTAGTACGCATTTTTGTTCTGTTGACTTTGCAGCTCATAGAGAAGAGAGAAGAGATGTTTAAATGCGAAGTGAATAATGGGACTGGACACCATTTCCACATAAAGTTTAGAGAAGGAACTGTATCATGTCAGGAGGAAATTACCATGGTTCAGCTGGTTATGGATCTACATCTGATAACACTTAAACTATTTAAAATATTCATGAACTTCACACCTTCTTAATTGAGCAAAAAGGACTAAAGCTTTCAGACGGAGCGGACAGATAAGGTTGTTTGGGGCTCACACATCCATTCAAATCTGGAGCTTGGCTTGAGGAGCACAATGCAAGCTTGTGGCAGATTAATCCATTTCACTTGGCCGCAAAACAATCTGAGAGAACACCCACTACTACTCCATGGCACAAGGTAGCAAATGAACTTGACCTAAATTGCAAAAATAAGTAGTATCTCTCCAGAGATCTCACTTTTCACTTCCAGTTTTGACTTTAGAGCAAAGCTGGATAGTTTTTAAACTATCTGCCATGGAGTACTGGAGATCATCTTTTGGTTTTCCTTGCATGTTTGAGTCCCCAGCTGTGAACTCCACCTTCCCTTGCAAGGGGCCATATTCAACATCATCTGACACATCAACATGCAGCATGATTGATACTCTCCAGTAACAACAGCTCATAAATTATGAAAAATGACTGCTACAATTAACTGAAAATCAAATTTATTTGCAATAAACAGCAGGAGATGCATCGATTTTCATATTCTATGCTCACTGTTGCCTTTTAAGCTGGAAGAACTCAAGTCAATAAAAGGAAGATAATAAATATCTGAGACTTTTTAATTCAGATCTGGTCTATTTTTTCCTATGCTGACTTGCACGTTTGCTGGCACTCACACTCCAGCTATAACCATTTAAATGGTGACTTGTTTATTTACTGAATTTATTTGGTCAATTTGAAATGTTTTCCTCCTCTGCCTTCCAAACCAGCTCAGGAGAGAAATTCACTTTGCCTTGTTGATGTCGTGCAAGCTAATAAGTCTTGGTTTCAGTTGTCATTAGCCCAAGCAGCACCATTAAATGGGGTCCATTCATGACTTTATGCCAGTAGAAAATTTGGCATAGAAAGTCCAGAGTAATTGTTATCATTCTTCAGGGCAGCTTTAGAACACTCTGGATAAAATAGGAAAAAGTTATAAAACTAAAAACACATGGGTGATATATCACAAGTAGAACCAGACCCTGACATGGTTAATCTTAACTTTTCAATCAATTTCAGATACTTAGACCATAGGTTTTTAAGTCACTTCAGTATTCTTCAAAATTTTTCTAGGAAAGTATGAGCTTCTGTATAACAAGTTTATACCCCCTGTCAACAGACAGGATTTTCTTTATCTTTTCTGGACTTCTTAGGAGAAGTCCATAGACCTTCATGGCCTCAGACCCTTAGGTTGAAAACCGTTGACCTACACTAATTCACATCTCTCCTGCATAGTGAATATAGCGCATGAAGTGAGCAAACTCAATGACCTAAAAGGTTTCCTTTTCTTCAGAACCTCTTAGATTCCTTAGAAAGGATGAAATACTTCAGAGTTGCTAAGAAGGAAAATCCTTTTATGATTGCAAACTTTTTCTGAAAACACCTACTGCCCCTTTTGTTAATTATTGCTTGCTGCAACTTTCATGAAACACAAATAGTACGCGGCAAAAGAGACTTATGTAAGTCATTTTGCTTGTGAATACCTTAAAGATGTGTGTTGCACCCAAACCACAACTACATGGTACTGAGAAGAGTGAAATTAAGCAGCCCTCAAGTCAAACTAATGCAGTTGTATGCAATCCCTTTGGGGAATCAATTTCTCCAAACTGCAGTGGGTGAGCTCAGAGCAGTCAGAGTCAGCTTTTTTATGTTCATTGTCTGGAATGCTGCCTCTTCCATTTCACTTTGCCATTTTATGTTTTCTCAATGGACTTCTAAAAATAATTTATGTGAAACCCTGCTTGGTTTCTGAACTAAGTTACACATGTCTCTACAGAAAAATGAGGATAAGACTATAGGAGTGGCCAGAAATCTACCTCATGTAAGCAACAACAGCAGAAAGAATGTAACTGTGCTGACTCAAGGCTAGCAATAAAAGGAAAATATCTGGAATCTTTATTAGGACTCTGGAGCCCATGTGGACTCATGTACCTTCAAATCGTCACAACTTCTGAGACCTATGTTCACTAAACGGAATCCTAAAAGTCTTAAAAGTGTCTTATAAATGTCTCTTTATCACTCCCCTAATACTGGAACCTGTCCCTGTCTGAAACCTGCTGCCTGCAGGCCATGTGCAATGCCAAGGATAGTTTAGCCCATCTGCAGTTCATTTGACCCACTTCTGCCAGGCTTCTTAGGTTTTGCTGCAGCCAGATGAATGGTGTGAAAATGGTACTCTCCTTTGGTTGTCTTCTGTATTGAAATGCGTGTTGATTCCCTTCATGACAGAGAAGGCACATTACATAGTTCAAAGGACCCCTGAGAAGGCAGGGACTTCAGAATCACTGAAAGGTTCAGGTTGGAAGGAACCTTTGAAGGTCATTCATCACTTGCTGAAGTAGGGGCACCTGAAGCATGTTGCCCAGGAATTTAGAAGATTTTCAATGCAATAACAGGACACATGGAGACTGACTGTGCAGAGTGCACCTACTGTGTCTGGTTTAACTGCAGGAAGTGTCAAAGGACTGTTACAGGTGCACACAACACATGTAACACTTCTAGAATTCAGGATAAAGTATTCCCTGTATTTCAACATTTATAATTAGAGAATGCCTTTTAGTAAATGGTAATGAGCAAAGACTTGTGGTATCCCACTTACTGACATCAGTTTGCATAAATTTCACGTCTGTGTAAAACATCCACAGTGTTCCTTGCTTGTTTTATTTCGTTAATCTCATAGTCCTTCATAGGTAGCTCCTATCCAGCCTCAGCTCTCAACACTGAGTTGTTTAACACAACTGCTTACAGCAGTACCTGCTCAGATATGCTCACCTGCTCGGCAGAATTCATCGGCCTCCTGGTGCACCATGTCTTTGACCCGATTGCTGTAGGTCAACCTGGAGTCTTGATCATAAGCCTTCAGGGTCTCACTGGAGCTATAGGACTTCTGAGGAGCCTTGCTGTCCTCACTCTCGGCTGAAGAGCTGGTGTAGCGGCGCTCCGTGTCGCGGCGCCGAGTCAGAGATCGATACGGTTTCCTTTCTTTTACATCCATGGCACTCTTGTCTGAGTATTCAACATTAAAATAATGATGCCCGTGTAGCGTTCAGAATGGAATAATCTGAAAGAGAAAATTAAAGAAATAGTGTTTAGGCTCCTGCCTTTGGGCACCAGAAGGCTAATTTGCCTTTCATAAATTCTTGCGCTGAGCAAAAGAGAGGTTACTTAATGAACTGCAGGAAAGCCCTTCTAGAATAATTACTGATGGGGAGAAAGTCTCAATTATGTGTTACTCAGAACTTTGCTAATCACAACAGCTAACGGGTCACATGCACGCAGAAACCTGCATCTGTCTGAGCTGGGCTCGCACTTGGGGATTTCAAACTGAGTGTGATTTTCTGAGTCTTATTTCCACAGGAAGTGATTCAGACACCTCCTGGAGGCACATTTTATGTACATCAGTCATGTAATCTCTGGGAAATAAGGCCATGCTGAAATGTCTCTATTTGGGCACACGGAATAATGGGAAATGCTACACTGTGTTTTTAAGTGTTTTGGTAACTCATGAGTTTAGAAGGAACGAACTAAAGAATGAGAGACAGTGAAAGAAAACCTGTGAGCAGAGACAGAGGGGTGAAAGATGAGCGAAGAACTGAAGGACTGACATATGGATCGTAGTCAGATGAAAATGTCTTCGTATTCAGAGGGCTCCTCTTAACCCAGCTAGAAATATATTAGAACTTAGCAGAATTGAAAAAGTGCAAATAAATGATAGTGCTCTCCTTCATGTAACAGCATGGCCAGGGATTTATGCCTGTGGGAAACCAGTGTGTATATGCACTGACATGCACGCTCACATCTGCACACAGAGAAAATTGATATCAGAAATAAACCATGTATTAAAAGTATTTTTGTCAAAGTAATTTATACGTTGTCTTTTCACAACAAGTTTTTCAAATGAAACAAAGCACTGAAAAAAAAAGTCAATGACTTGCAGCAAGATGGTAAAATACGTTCTTGAATATCTTAACTTGTTTATGAGAAAAATACAGCAAAAACCCACAAACCAAACACAAAAATCTGCAATTACAGGCTGTTTCTTGGGAGCTGGTCTGTCTTGACTGCGAAACAACATGAGCTGTGTCTCTGAATGCCACATCGGGATGTGGTTTCTTTTTTTTGTTGTTTTTTGTTTTTTGTTTTTTTTGTTTTTTGTTACAGCATTTAAAAACAGAGAAGAAAAAGAATGGAAAACACCTATCAGTCCTCATTTTTTTTTCATATCAAATAAATATGGAATACATTGGCAACGAATGAATCGCATTCTGTTGGCGTTTCTCCCTTGGAAGGCTAAATTCTGAATGTGCTACAGCACAGATTTGTGCTGCACCTCAACACAGCTACAGCACAATAGTAAAGGTGAGAAGTGCTGTGGCTTTTACAGGTTATTTTAGAGGGATGTGGTGTAACACAGCATTTGTGGCTCTCCAGGCTATATGATTCTATGAGGAATGGAAGACCCTGAGCACAGTCTCTGATACCCTACAATTCATAATAGTAATGCAGGGGCTTGAAGGCAGCATTTTATTATGAATTTCTCACTTGCTGAGCCGTCTGGAACAAATATAACTAAACGTATTTTCAAGGTGATGAGAGAACACAGGAGGGAATCTCTTCCCTCAGCACTGGTGAGGCCACATCTGGAGGGCCAGCTCCAGTTCTGGGTCCCCAGCGCCCAAAGGCGCCCTGGGCACACTGGTGAGAACCCTGCTCAGGGCCACTGGGATGCTGAAGGGCCTGGAGCTGCTCTGCTGCTGAAAGAGCTGGGGCTGTTCAGCCTGGAGGAAAGGAGGCTTGGGGAGAATCTCACTCATGGCCACAAATCCATGCTCTGCTCGGTGCTGCCCAGAAGTTCCAGGCTGTGCCAGGAGGTCCCTCAGGTCACCAGGCTGCACTGCTGTGTGCAGGGAGCAGAGAGGGGCTGGGGGCTGCTCCTGGGGGAGCTCCTGAAGCCCTGGACGTGGTGCTGGGCACCCCGCTCCGAGTGTCTGGGCTGGGACTCTGAGGTGCCTCCAGCCTTTAACACTCTGTCATTCTGTTGTTCTACGATGTGAGGACTGCAGGATGGCTGTGAGATACACCTCCAGTTGTGCTGAGAAAAAGAGATTCCTGCTTCCTATTTCTGCAGTTCTGTCTTTGCCAACAGTGCTCGCTTGGGTTTGGCCCTTTAACCTCCAAAAGGAACTCTTCAATGACAGAACCAAATTCCAAGGACTCTTACAGATCCCGTGGCATTCTTCCCAGAAATTAAGATGCTACTTTAAAAAGATCCACTGAATTCTATCCCACTGTATTCCAGTGACGGCAGCAGACCAACTCTGCACATCGCATTTGTCAGCAAAACACATAGGAACTACTGAACACAAATGGAAGAACTGGGAGCGTATGTCATAAATGAACTTTACTTAAGTCATCTGCAGAGCTTTTGAGCACCCATTTGATTGTGAACATGTGTTTAAACCCATCAAGCTCACTGATTTATTTTCTGTCATGAGCTACATACATTCAGTGCATTAAATGCAAATGGGACTGCTCAGTGGCCAAAATTTATACATGTTAAACGTTTTGCAGAATAAGGGCCTGAGAGTTGCCAAAACTGTGCCCTGGATGAAGAAGGAAAGATCTTCTATAAGGAGCTGCTTGATACAGTAATAGTGTTTAAGAGGTCTAGCTAATATAGGTAGTCATTCTGCTGTCTTGAATCAAACTTACTGACACCTTCACACTGCAGAAACATAAAAAGAATCAAGCATCTGATTGCTTTTCAGTGCACTATCTTCCTCCTCTAAAAAAAAAAGAAAAACAAAAACAACCAAAGGTTTTATTTTGTTTGAAAAATTGTGCTTTTTTGTTTTTTTCAGTTGCTATTGAATTGGTTTATCTCCTTTATGTCGCCTCTGTTTGTGTAAAATTCTCAAAAGGAACTGGTTTGCTATACCTTTCAATAAAACATCTTAAAACAGGCTCCTTCGTGAGAATGCTGTTGTAAGAGAGCTCTGGAATTGTGGTTTATTACCATGGGACTGGGGAAACAAAACTTGAGTGAGAAATGTGGTTACTGTATTCTACAAGAACGAAATTAGGGAAGGGGACTTCTATCTGCTCATGGGGTTGCAGTAATTCCTACCAAGGGTCAGTCATTTACAAACTCTCTGGTGGAAGAGGCACACATGCCAAAAAACCTTTCTGCACAGCTAGAGCCACAAGGTACAAACAGGGTCTGTAATTACCATTAGTAACCTTGCAACTTAGGAAATGGCCAAAAAAACATCAGGAAATTGACTGAATTCCCACCAGATGAAGGTTTTTCTTTTTGTAAAGAAAGGTGAAAAACTGAAATTCCTCCTACAGTTCATCAAAAATAGCCCTGTAAATTTGCACCATTCATATACACATTCCTCTATAGCAGTGCATCAATTCCCAATTCATTCATGTCTTTATAAATTTAACTCTCCTCAGCCCTTTCTTTCTCTCCCTCTGGTTGCTTGAAAGGAGGTGCTTTTCAAACAGGAAATGTCACCCCCAAAACACACAATGAAGTTGCTTTTTTTTTCTCTTCTTTTTTAAGGAGGAACTGTTGCATTTAACTGACTTAAGTAAGTTTCCAACTTCTCTCCATGGACACGTAATCCTCGTTGTCTCCTTTTTATGACCAAATTTCACCATCAGTGGACTTGTGAAGGGGAACTTCTCTCTCTGATTGATTATTATTTTTTATCTGCTACTCCTTGTGTCTTGATTTCACCACTGCTATGGTTTCATCCATGTCATCAACACTTCACATTTTTTCTGTCTTGTCTGGCTCACAGCGAATAGAAAGACTCACACTTGTTTCAGTTACATACTCAACCACCAGTTTCTTTCTGACTAGCTCACTATTGCTCCTCATAATTTTAAAGTTTTCCATAAATGTGCTGGGCTGATATAAAAAAAAAAAATATTTAAGGCTTCTAATACCATCCTTTCCATTCCTCCAGCCCTGATCCTTCTATAAAGCTCAAAATCCTTTTGCTCTGAGCTATTTCCACTCAGAAAATACTTTCTTGTTCTGCGATGCGATGTTTCCGTCTCCGTTTGATTCTTTCATCATCCTGCTGTTTGCATAACATATCAAATTTCACCTTTTTTTTCCCCTCCAAGACAATTAATGGCAATAGCCATTCTTATTTCTGACAACCCACTGAGTGTACAATGCCAGCTGGACCACAAGCTGATTTGGAACACAATTCACAGCAGAAGCATCCCTCTGGCTTTACTTACTCAACTCAAAAAATCCCACTGACCCCAGTAAGGGTTACAAATAGGCTAAAATGTGTGGCATCAAAGTCCTCAACATAGTTACATTTTTCAGAGATGTGAGGCTCTTCTCATATCCTTGAATACTTGTCAAGAAACGGAACAAAAAAAACCTGACTTTCTAGCCTGGTGCAGTAAGTGCACTGCTTATTTGCAGCTGTTTTTATTTTTCTTTTGCTCTGGTTGGCTCCCAAATAATCCTTTTTACTATGTTTTATCCTTTATATCTATCCTCCTCATTCTCGGTTCCGTTGCTTTTTGTTGCTCTTTGGAGCTTTGATTAACCACACCAGCTTTGTGCTGCAGAATCGCACTCAATGAATGGAGAGGGGAATGATTTATTTTCTGAGTCACCGCTCAAAAGACAAACTTCCATCAATCAAAAAACCAGACAAGAGAGTGTGACACCACAAAGTGATATGCTAGGAGGCGCTTACAGCAAAAGGGACAGGTGGTCTTTGATAGCTGACTTACATTGCAGGTCACTAATCACGGAGATTAGCAGCAAGGTGATAGACAGCACCTGTTCTAGAAGGCAGCATGTCATATCATCCAATTTTCTGTCAAAATGAAGGTGTTTAAATGGTAGAGATAGCTTTATGTGTCTCCTATATAGTTATGGCAACAGAGCGATGAGAAAGCTGGAAGAGTGAAATATCTTTTCTCCATGAAGACGTGAGCATGAATGCTCGTGGGTTGATTCAGTCCACCTTTGTGCTATGGGAAGCAAAGTTTTCTCCTTCAAAACTGTTTATGCTAAAATGGCATCAACTAACCTGGCAGGACGTGCTTTTTTTCTTTCTAAAATAGATTCTTCTCATTCCACTGCTTTGGGCAATTTTTTCCCTAATCTTTTATTGCTGCTGCCCTTTGTAGGATGAATAGAGCCACAGAAAGCTTAGCAGAAAGATAGATTTTATTTTTAAATTGTTAACTAAGACCTAATGTAAGTAAGTAAGGTAAGTAGCAAGCAAGAGTCCTTTTCTTCATTTTACAGAGGAATGAATGAGATACAGGAAGGCAGAGTAACTTGCTTAAGGTGGTATAAGAAGAAAGCAACAGAACAAGAGAAGACTTTTGATCTCCCAAGCAGACTCTGATACTGAGCCTTAGATTTTTTGAGAAACAAGTCACACGAGCACTTCAGAATACTTAATTCAAAAAGTTTCTGCCAATCCATGTCTGATATCTTTGTGTGAAAAGAGTTGCATGAACTTCAGGTATTATTAACAACATGCTCTTTCATGTTTGGATAGTGCCCTTCAGTCAGAAAAGCTGTGAAATATACACACCTACAGCTATGTCTGACCAGTGAAATCCCATGGTGAGTGACGAAAACACCACTCAGAGGCAGAAGAGAGAGAGCTTTTCACCCATTTACGCATTAGTCTTCCCCAAAACAGCAAGAGAAAGTGGGATCCAACAGTCATGCTATTTGGGAAGTTAGCTTCAATCCAAGATCCTAAACTTCAACTGGATATGTCAGGCATTCAGATTCTTAAGTGACTCTATGGCTGTAGTTACTAACGTCCTACACTGTTATCATTTGGTATTTGCCATCCTAGATGAAACAACTCAGTCCTTTGTGACAGTTCCCATTGCACTTTGGTGAGGATGCTAACACCACCTGGTACCAGGTTCCGTGTTCTTGTGTCATGAATGCAAAATAGTGAACCTGGGAAATCTTTTCTGGCCATTTCCATTTGTCTGAAAACTTCTGTGATATTCCATAGCTGGTCTGAAGCACAGACCAGGCATGAGTGTAGTGTTGAATGCTCTTATGTTTTCAGCAGACATTTAGTCATCTATTTAAGAGTAATTCAAATTGAATTCTTATTGCAAGGTGATTGTGGGCTGCAATGATCTGATCTTAGCAAATATACAACCATGGCTTAAACAGTGTTATATTATTTACCAGGATTCAGGGAGATTCTTCTGTTGCATAAAAGATTCCTGTGTTTTTTATTAAACTTTAATCTTCAGATTTATAATAAAGGTTTGAATCCCAGGGAGTCCTTGTAGGAAATAAATTAACCTGTAGGTATAACATCCTTTCACATTTTTGGCAAAGACCATGGAAAGAAGCAGGCACAAGAGAGAATAATGAGAAGTTAACTCTTCTTGGCTCAAACCCAGCTTGAAGAAAGTAACAAAACCTCTCTTTTCTGGACAAAACCACTGAGCCTTTCTTCTGCTGGTATGGGACTTGCTTGGCAATTGGTAATATCCTGTCCAAAAGATGTGGTTTGTGACCTTTCCATAAATAAATCTAAAACTGCAATGAGCTGGAGGTCCAGAAAAGCTTGAAACAGTAGTGGAGATTTGAGGTATTGTGGGAAAGCATGAAGCAGGCTGGAATACAATTTACCCTAATTATTTCAGTTTTGCAAACCTATAGGTCTCCCTTCTTGAGTTGCAGCTTTTAATTTGTGAGAGGGCAAGATTTGCGGGCCAGAAATTAAAATATTTTTGAATATATTTTGATTACTGTGAGCAGTGTGCTGCTGTTGTCATCAAAATCCTACTCTGGCTTCCCCCAAAATGGAAATTACTTGGAAAACAGTCTTATTTTTACATTGAAATAGCATTTATTAGTCTAGTAAGCCATTCTTGGACAAAGGTTTCTTCAAAACCTCAATTTAATAGATAATACATGCAGCTATTTGCTCAGAGAGGTTGTGGATGCCCCATTCCTGGAGGCATTCAAGGCCAGGCTGGATGTGGCTCTGGGCAGCCTGGTCTGGTGGTTGGTGACACTGCACATAGCAGGGGGGTTGAAACTAGATGATCATTGTGGTCCTTTTAAACCCAGGCCATTCTATGATTCTATTTAAATAATGAATGCCAGAAGAACCAGCTTGACAGTGTAGTCTGATTGAAGTTCAAGCTTCACATTTTCAGTCATTCACAATGTCAGTCTCAAGCACTGGGTGTGCAGGGTGCCAGGAATCCACAAGCTGAGTGGAATCAGCCTGCATGTTAGTGAGTCTCAGAGAGAGGAAGAGATGGTGGCATCAAATGCAGATGTGACATCTCCATTCTAGGCAGTCACTGAATGAATCTCACTAAAGTGCACTGCACTCCTTCCTCTACCAACCACCAGGTGAAGATTTGGGCTATTACCCGTGATACAGGAGATTTAAGTCTTTAATCTGAATTAGGCAGGAAAAAATCTGGAATGTGTCTCACACATCCCAGATGAAGGCACTAGGCAGAGGTTTTCAGAATCTGCTTGGGAGAAAATTTGCTTTTTTCACTAGAGAGGAAAAATGGTCTAAGTTGTGTTTTCTTTTCTTTCTTTCTTTTTTTTTTTGTTTGTTTGTTTGTTTGTTTGTTTGTTTTTCTTTTTTTTTTTTTCTTTTTTTCTTTTTTTTCCTGAAAAGCAGCAGAATGTGTTTTAAAAATCTTGAGACATCCTGTAGAGAACAAGAAAAAACTGGTAGAAAAATCATTCAGCGTGGTGAAAAGACCTCTTGTTTCGGGAAAACGTTGTATCTAATTCCCGAAGAAGAGAATGGAACCTAGGGAAGACCTCTAAGTTCCCTTCCAGTACTCGAAGGGAACTTGTAAATTGGAGGGAGGACTTTTTGCATGGACTGATGGTGATAGGACAAGGGAGAATGGTTTAAAACTAAAAGAGGAGAGATTTAGAGATGTTGAGAGGAAATACTTTACTCAGAGTGGTGAGGCCCTGGAATCGCTGCCCAGAGAGCTGTGGGTGCCCCATCCCTGGAGGTGCTCAAAGGGCAGGTGGGACTTGGCCCTGGGCAGCCTGATTTGATGGGTGGCAACTCTGCCCAGGGTTGGATGGGCTTTAAGATCCCTTCCAACTCAATCCATTTTATGATTCTATGATAATTCCTAGTGTTTTCTATGGCCAGCAAGAAACTTACATTATAAGATGGTGACCCATAACAGAATGTAGCAAGAACATCAGGACATCCAACCTCTTTTCCCACCATTTGTTAAGACAATACCAGTAATTAGACATATTTTCTTCTGCATCCCTCTCTACCAAGTAAACTGAATAAGGAAACTACACTTCTGTATTACCCCTAAATGAGCTCTACTCGACCAAAGATAATGCACACATTTCTATGAGGTTCTGGAGAGAAAATAAAGGGGAATTAAAAGCTCTTTTTCTGCATATAGATGCTCAAAGCAGAACTAGTCATCTTGGTATCAGAGGATAACTGAATTATCTTTACACATTAACACTTCTTGTAGGACTATGCATTAACTAATCAAATGTCTGACTATACTTAACTCCATGCTTATTAAGTCATGTGTCAGATTTGACCATCCTGTGAAGAACACAGTTCATGGGAGCATGATTGAACTGGGTCAGACAAAAGGACTATCAAAAGCTATATCCTGTCCCCCAATGGCAGGTGCTTTGAAAAAGCAGAAATTGGTTACAAGCAGTGCTTTAAACAATAAGCTTGTTCCTTCCTCTTGATACACTTGCAGTACTCTAATGATCAACAAATTTCTTAGTTGGACCACTGGGTTTGTCAGTCTTTCGCTGACCCATCCTCTGCAGATTTGTCTAATCCCATTTGACACTCAAACACTTGTGGCCTTTGCAACATCCTGTGAACAGTCCCATAATGTAATTATGTGCTGTGTGAAAAAGCACTTCCTTTTTTCTCCTTTAAACTCTCTGTCTGATGTGTACAGGTCTTGTCTCTTCTACGAGGATACTGATGAACCTACAACCCTTTCCATAAAAGCAAGGCTTTGAACTCATATCCACTTTCAAACTTACCTTATTTATCATTATTATCACTAATTTCTGCTTTCATGGCAGAGAACTGAATGAGGAATGGGACTCGTTGGAAAGAAAGCATGTTTGCCTTTCTTCCCTGCAGTCACCTCTGCAGGCTTTAGTCCTGCCTTGAAACACATTGTCACTATCAGGAGTGTTTGCTGCAGAAAAACTAAGATCAAGAAAACACTTTGTGGATAAAGCGTAAACCCTGTCATATATCTGTAACCCTTTGTGTAGGTATCATGCTGGTGTACACCATGTATGTAACACTGAGTTCAGTCCACATCTTCCTACACCCCTTGGATCCAGCCTAGTGTCTGAGCTGCTTACACAGAGACAGCCGTAACTGAAAGAGAGGTATTGTGTAAAACTTGCACTATCTGAATTCTACTTTTTTTTGGAGAGGGACAAGAGCTTGACTGTGAATATAAAGAAATAGAATAATAGTTTGTGCCTGCACTGCCTTTCAGTACTGCAGTTATGTCATAGGCTCAACAGAATTTGGAGGAATGCATTCAAAAGTATGCTAAAAAGTCATATATATATATTGATCTGCCTTTTTGTTTGTACTACTTACACAAACAATCTGCAAAACTCTGTGACAAACAGCATGAGGAAAAGTAAATTTTGCCTCCCTCAGTTGCAGGCAAAATCAAGTATCTGGCCCAGGTCACAGGATTCAAGCCACTAGCATCCAAGCCTCCTGCAGGATTAGTCACAAGGCCACCGTGTCCTTGTCTTACAGTATCATGTGTGAAATTGTCCCTGCTCTTGTCACAGATGCAGAGTTACTGGGTAATCTGTCCTCACATTCCTTGAGCAAGGAAAGAAGCAAGACTGTTTTCTTCTTCTGATAAAATCCCCTAAAGAGCCCAACTTCAAACTAAGTTTATTAAAATATGAATTATCTGCAAAAAGACAGCAAAGAACCATGAATTGATTTCTGATTTTCTATGGACTTATTTCAGGACTTCTCTGTGAGATAATCAGAGAGCATTGAGAGATGCTAGGGATTGATTAATCAGTATAACCCCCACCGTGTCTAAAGCTAAACTTCCAATTGCACATCAGGCTTATGTGGTAGCAGTATATTTCCCTTAGGTAAAATGCCTATGGGAGAAAAATAAAGAGATAAAAATAGTAAATTAGGTATATAAAAGAATTGCTATTTGTATTTGTGAATTTCTATGTGGTTTTGTGTCTTTTTTTTTTTTTTCTTGAAACAAAGGGCTACTTGACTGGAATAACAAGGAGAGGTATCATCTCTACCATGGGATTTTAGGCAGTTGCAATTTATGATACAAAGTGAGAGCTCCATCTGAAGTCCCTACAAATTGCCACTGCTTGACACTGCCTACACTCTGGCAAGAGGACTCACACCTGATTGCTGGGCTGCCGCTCAGCGCTACGATGTACAAGATGTGAACCAGTAAGTTACACCTTGATGCACTCTTTCTGCACTCTTTCAGACATACAAATGCTGTAATGCTGCACAATGCACTAAGGAGGGGGATTAGGAAGGTAAAGATAAGTGATACTATTGTACTATATACTACATAAGTGATACAGTTGTCAATAGAATATTGTGTTCATATTATCCTTGCAAAATTCTGTTCATTCAAATATATCAGAACAATATCAAGGCTTATTTTCATGTTATTTTATTTTTTTTTTTGCTTTCTTAACACCATGGCAAATAATCTGGAGGTGAAATTTACATTCTGATTTTATGCTTTGATGGTAAAACTGCATGGCAATGTGAACAGAATGCCCATACAAGTAAAATTTGTCTTACTTAAATTTAGACATCTATCCTGAAAATACCTAAAACTAAACAGCTTACACTTGCTTATTTTTGTAATTAATTAAGACAAAAAAAAAAAAAAAAAAAAAAAAAAGGATTTCTAGGGCAAGATTTATAAAAATAAATGAAAAACAATCTATTTTAGACATCTATTATAAGTATAGATAAATTTTACCTGGAAGTGACTATGGCTCTCCATTAGGCTACAAAGAGAACTTAGGTTGAATAGTTTGGCAGTAGGGGTCCAAATCTGGTTGAAATAGTCAAACTGTAAAGTTCTTAATTTAATTATGATGCTGTATGATTGTGTTTTCTTGATGATTTAGCCCTTCAAGGAGGTGCATCTTTCCCATATTCCAGGCAGAAGGGAGATGACCTGACCATGGTCATGCAAGAAGTCAGTGTTAAAGATGAACAATCCCCAGCTCATGTTTGCACTCCATAAAACTATTCACTGGAGTTCATTTACTCCATCAATATTCAGGAAAGCCAAATATTTTTCATATCTTCCAGTGCATAAAATGTTAGGTAAGATCATAAGTGATTTATCCAAGCCCAAAATAGAAACTGGATTTCAGATTATTGGTACCAAGATCACTGATTTAGTGACTATGCGATAAGTTGTTCAATTTGCCACAGGAAGGCATATGTTACACATGATTTTCTGTGGCAAAACAGAATAACTGATTAAGTCATTCTCATAATGAGCAGGAAGGTTTTTTCCTCTCCATTTAACAAAAGGAGTGGGAAGATTCACTGGTCTGCTGAAGGAGAGCTTTGCTACCATGCATTGGAATCCAGATGGAGGAATATTCAGCAAAGAGACAGTGCAGAATTAAAAAGGAAAGGAAAATGAAAGGAACTGGGGAGTGAAGAAGGTAACTGAAGATGTGAATGGCTCTTTTTAGCCAAATCTTTAATGACTAGTTAGACTAAAGATTAGAAGTAATTGAACTAGCTCTCAGTCAACAAAAGATGCAAATAGATTGTAAAGCAGAGTCAGATTACATTAATTTACACTAAACCGAAAGTAATTAGTTAGTGTTTGTGCAGTGCTTAGAAAGCAGAAAGTGCTGTATAAACATTAATTATTGCTATTTGTTTCAAGGAGATGCAACAAACACAATTTTTTATATGTCTTATAAGGTAAAAGACCAGCAAAGCAAAACTCTGGAAGAGGCTCTCCACTATTACACTGAAATGTGATGGAGCACCACAGGCTTATTTCAGTAAATAGCTCTGAACTGTGAACTTCTGAGTTGAAGTCATAAGGCGAATTTCTATATCTGGAAAGTCTGTCTTCTGGAAAATAATAAAATTAATAACAATAAAAAGCCAAGACTAGATGCTTATCGTGTGAGCACTATCTCTCCTTGTACTGTGTGCAATTCTGACCTTGCACAAGGCCAAAAGACAGGAGAACTGAAGAGGTCAAGGGCACAATTCTAAGTAATGAGCAAACCATCTTCATCTTGGACCGTACAATCATTCCTGAGATGGAGAGATAGTTATGTCTGCTGCTGAGAAGCAAAAGACTGGGAAACAGCACTAGATTCTCTTACGCCCAACTTTACCACTAATTTATTGCGTGATTTTGGACAAGGCATTTAACCTTTTGGGCCCATTATGGGGAAACCAGATATAACCATTCCTAGCTGTTTCACAGCCAAATAAAAGGTCTAGTTTGATGCTTTTAAACATGTCATTTCAGTCAATTATCTGTGAGACATAGATCATTATTAAGAAGATGATTGAGGAAGTCTAGGAGTCTGAAAAAAAACTTATTGGGTGAGATCATACAGTTTCAGGATGGATTTCGGGCTATGACATGCTAATGATTTGCAAAGATTATTAGGCTCATCAGAATCATGGACATAAAAGGGCCCTAACGTGAAATGCTTATCTGCTTATTGCAATAAATTCTTGAACTAATTTCCTTCCTACACTGGCAAACTTTTGCGGGGAAGAATGATAAATAGCAGAGGTACAACCACGTTATATGTTTTAACATTGCAGTGGATAATTGAATTTTAAAAAGTAATTAATAAGGAAAAAGAATATTTAGCTAGGATATGAGCTAATAAAGGCCTATGTATACTTAGTATGCAGGATTCTCAAAGCAGTATATAG
Source organism: Centrocercus urophasianus (assembly GCF_019232065.1). Lineage (NCBI taxonomy): Eukaryota > Metazoa > Chordata > Aves > Galliformes > Phasianidae > Centrocercus > Centrocercus urophasianus. Next base: position 1,899,528 of record NW_024885355.1, read on the forward strand.
ACGTTAATTTATTAGCTAACAAATTATTTCTGTAGAGAAGGAAGTGGTACAGATGGAGATGGGTGAGATAGCAACATCTTTAGATGTGAGCTCCTGAAACCAAATGGGTCATTCTACATATCATTACACATTACAAGTGAGGCTGGATCAGCACTTGCTGGATGCAGAAATCCTCCGGAAATTCAAATATCCTTTAAACATAAGTTTGTTACCAAAGTTCAGGCTCTGGGGTTTGAAAATGTCAGTCTTGGTGGAGGAATGGTTCTACCTTTCAGTGTTCTGATGGCAAACCCAACTTGAGATTATGTGATTCTATGAGATGTTTCCTCCTGCTAGGACTCAGCTTCTCTGCTGCGTGCTGCCTCCCTGGGGATACTGATGCAGCATCTTGTAGAACCATGCTATAAGCAGAGCGAGGAAATGGGATGGAAATAAAAAGAAAATGAGCCCTTATCTGCCAAACCTTTTTTTTTTTTTTTTTTAAACCTATTCCAGATGTAATTGGGCAAATTTAAAACCAGTCTGAATTCAAGGCGATACAGGTAGTTGCACTGGCATAGGCAAGAAGACAATACATTGGGGTGGGAAGAAAAACAGATTGAGAAACTCCTTGCCACCAACAAAACTGGAAAACAGAACCACATCCTCTTTAGGTCACGACATACAGGAATTCCCTGGATCTAGAATCTGTATTTCTAGCCAGTTTCTCAAGCCACAGATTTCTAATAACCTTTCTAATACATCTTTTCCAGCTCCAACTCCTACCATCCAACATCTGATGTACATTTTGTAATACACTGAGTTATTATTGCTCTATTTCTGCCAAGAGAGCTGCTGCTGCTTTACAGAAGCTGCCCTGCTAAAATCCCCTTACTTCTTGTCTGCCCTTTATTTATTTCTCCTTTCTTGCAGACCCAAGTTTCTCTGTCATTAATTGTAATTTCTCTTAATAATTTATTGCCTCTTCAATATTTTTGCCACACTGTTTTCAAGAAAAGTTGAAAACTGTTGAAAGTAAACCAGCCAAGCACAGTAAGCATTTTCTTCCTCTTTTTCTTCCCTCTTATTTCAGTAGCAACTGTTGGTATCCCATTTAGGAGAAATGCATGTGAAAGAATGATTAGCTCTTCCACTCTGCCTTGGACCTTTTTGTTTTGTAAATCATGCTGTGTGCAAGTTATTTTTAAGATATTCTATGAAACACATTATTCTCCCTGTATTTCTGACCAATGAGGAGTGAATTGGTTGTGTCAGTTCCTGTCTGGCAATGGGTTTCACACCAGCAATGGCTTTCTATGAATGCCTGATCCAAAGCCCATTGAATTATCTAGAAGCATTTTCCACTCATTTTGTTGAAGAAGAGAAGTAGGAATTTATAAGCTCAATTCTGTCTACAAAACCTTTTAATATCTACATTTATGGCATGAGCTGCACTGCAACAAATTTCAGCCCTTGGAAGTAACAATGCTTAGGATGAAAAGGAACAAAATTAAGAAATTGGAGTCTTTTGGAAATCGTCTTCCTAGAGTGACCCAAAATTAACTGATGAAGTAACTCACAACAGAGCATGTTGGCAATTTTTTCAGATGGGTAGTGATAGGACATGGGGGAATTTTAAACTAGTTTTAAACAAGGGCAGAGGATGTTTGAGTTAGATACTGGGAGGAAGTTTTTCCCACAGAGGGTGGTGAGGCACTGGAACAGGTTGCCCAAGGAGGCTGTGGATGCCCCATCCCTGCAGGCATTCAAGGCCAGGCTGGATGTGGCTCTGGGCAGCCTGGGCTGGTGGCTGATGACCCTGCGCATGGCAGGGGGTTGAAACTAGATGATCATTATGGTCCTTTCACCCAGGCCATTCTATGATTCTATGACTTTAGGAGCCTCAAATATGCAAGGATCCCCCAAAAGATCTTCAGGGGGCCTTGCGTTTGATAGAGCATGTATTTCTCCAAAATTTGGCTCATTCTTGACATTGTAAGCATAGTGTTTACTATCATGAAGGTATTTTTAAAACTTTCATACTGTAATTATATGTTGCTGGGGTTTGGGACAGCTTGGCATTCAAGCTGTCACTGAACACATTCAATGCTGTGTTGGGTCATTAGGCTTATAAACAGGTTGAGCCTAAACACTGGGGCCTGTGCATTTAAGCTGATTTCTTCAGTAGGTAAGGACATATTTATATTTTCATTTAGCTTGAGCAATACCAGCACCTGCCACTTGCTCTAAACAGAGCAGTTAACCCATAACTCCCTCTGTCAACTCCTGTTGACAGAAAGCAAAGCAGATAAATTAATGGCTCCCCTGAGAGGTAGGAACTGAGGAGACTCACGTAAACAAATACCTCACAAAATGCAACTGTGTTAATGGGAAAGAAAGAAAAAGAGAAAAACCCACTCACTATCCTTTGCAGACACAGCAAGAAGAAAAGCAGGGAAAGACAGAGGCCATTCTGCTTGGCCTGTGCCCTCATCTGAGCTGGTTTGGTTCCTTCAGACCTGATACAAACTGAAGAGCATTCAATTATTTCTTCTGTCAAGGGCCATTATCAAGATGCTTAAATAAGCCGGTGCTGGCACACTGGGAGGTCAGTGCATTGGGCCCTTGTTTGGGAGCAATCTAATTAAATGTGTTGTTTTTTTTTGTTTTTGTTTTTGTTTTTTTGTTTTTTATACTATTCGCTTCTTTATCTCTCTCCCTGTTCTGTTTCTCTTCTTTTTCCTATGATGCGAAACTCTCACTGTTTTACTCAGTTTTCTCGTTTGAAGTTTTCGAGTGATCCTGAACAACATAGGTTTGTGCAGTTTGCTCTGAGGCAGAGAAATGTTCGCATGGACAAAAACTTAAGGCAAAAGACCTTCCTTACCTCACACTAGTTGCTCACTAGTTGACGATAGAAGCAACCATGTCTCCCTCATCCAGTACAATATTATTGCAGAAATATAAATAAGTTGAATGTGCTTCTGCAGATCACTTTTCTGTGGTAGGAATGGGAATTCATGAAAAACCTTAGGATAAATGTAGTTCCCATGTCCCAGTGACCCTGCTGTGCCAGTGAGGACTGCACCCATAACTCCCATCTGCTCTGCATCCCCAGATGTTGCAACATCTGGATGGAGAGGGTGTGAAGATGTTAGCCAGATCGAAGGATCTTAAGCAGCTATCTGTCTCCTTCGCACCTCAGCTCACCCAGGAATGTGGAGGAGAAGCCCAGAGCAGAGCTTTCTCCTGGGTGTTAGGCTACAAATTGCAATAAAGGGAAGGATGTGTGCAGGGGAAAGACAAGTTCAGCTACAAAGGAAGGAGCCGTAAAGGGAAATGTTATTCACATGTGTTTTACGTCCTACCCTGGCATTGTTTAGTGTATTGGTTTGGACCGAAGCCAAAGAATCAAACAACAGTCTCTGTGTAGCCATAGGAGTTATGGTAACAAGCAGAGGTCTTGGGTTTGGAAAGGATTGTTTCTTAAGCAGTTGCCTCTGAGGAAGAAGTGGGAGGAACACTCTGAAGTTGCAGGGATACAATGGCAGTTGTGGTAGGGCCAAAAGGTCTACGAGCTCTTCTGTACCCTCCAGCCGCACATCTCCACTCTCCAGCAATCACTGGCTGCTACTGCGCGTCCTCTTAGAAACACAGAAGCATGGAATCAAGGTTGGAAAAGACCTCCAAGATCATCTAGTCCAGTCATCAACCCAAGTCCTGCTGGAGAGCTTCTGGCCACAGCTCTGAAAGCAAGTGGTGGCATTGAAGTTGCAGTGATATTATTTCCCAGCTAGCCCAGATACCACATCACCACTTCTTCCAGAGGTTAACAGTCCTGTCCTATAAGGGCGTCAACAATTAGGAAATGTGCCTACCTTTGAGCCTCATTAATGCAAAGCCAACTGTTATAATTCAATTTATTAACTTGGTTGGCGTGAGAATGGGAGATGTGAGCTTCTGTCCACCTTCCCTTCCACCGTCTCTGCTGTAGCAATGACAGGAGAGCAGACTGAAAGCCAGGGTTGGTATTAAGTTCCTAATTTCAAGCTGGTCTTGATGGGAAGACTTTACAAAAACATATGAGGAGGGGGTGTTACGATCACAGACAGATGTCATTGAGATCCTCGCCTACGGTGAGCAAGCTTGCGGCTCTCTTGCTTCATGCTTATCAGCTCTCATTAACTGATCCCTATTGGAGTGGGAAGCTGTTTTGTGTGGGAAAGAGGAGAGAAGGTGTAAACCATGTATTTGTCTCTAGGATTTTGGAAACAAATGTAAATATGAGAGGCAATGGGCCCAACCCAATTGCTGGGAAACCTGAACTTGGCTGACTCAGTCTAACACTTACACCTATAGGGCGGCAGACAGAAAAACACTCCAAAAGAGCATTTAAGTATGTTAATTATGTTAACACTAGCTTGTCTGCATCCCCTTCAAAACCAACATCTCTAACCCGTTTTCTAGCCCTTGCTTGTGTTTTATAGACCAGTATGAAAACATCAGTACCTTTCCAGCTTGCCCAGGGTTTTATACAGGCCAAGGCTGAAATGAAAGCATTTCAGTAAGAGATAAGAAGTGGCCTTAGTAATTTCTAAGTTTGGAAACAAGCGCATTTAAACTTTCTCTAAAAGAAACAAGGAGAAAAGCTATAAATGAACACTACATTTATTGCTAAACAGGAATACTAATAACATATTGGTATTCGATCTGATTTCTCACCACTCTAATCTGGGAACAGATCTACAGAAATCGGAGACACAAAGGCGATATCTACACTAGTAAATCAAATATTTTATTACAGTAAATGAAAGTCTGGGTCTGTTCCCTGGTACTGAGGCCAACTGGCATGGAGAAACATTCATCTATGTAATAAACCTTTCTGGTATCCAGAAGAGGGTGGCTGTAGTCTTCAGCCTTTTGGGATTGGTCCCTGGCTGATGTTAGTAGTGCCTGAGCTGTGCTCAGAAACTCTTTGGCCCAGGTCAAAGCATTGCCAGAGGCCTCTATTAATTGTTATTTAGCTGTTATTTAGCAACTTAACAAGATAAATAATAACCCTTTGGCACTGCTTAATCTGATAGCATTTACATAGCCAAAACTGCAGCTGGCAGGACTGGGTAGCTCTGTATATACAGTAGTTTTCAGATTCATTTGTAAAAGAAAATGTACTCATTATACTGATTATAAGCTAAGTACACAAGCAGCAATTTCCATGTGATATCCTGCTCTCTAACCCAAGTCAGTACTACCCTGAGTGTTGGAGCGGCTTTGGAAAAGCAAAGTGGTTACTGTTTTAGAGTGTCATACTTAAAGGTAACAAAAACTGGGACCTTGGAACTAAGTTGTGTGAGAGTAAAGGCAGTACCAGGCAGAGATGATGTTGTCAGGTTGCCCTCCCAATTCTAATCTCTTATTTCAAACCATTACATGGAGTTCTGCAAATCAACAAACAATGCTAACAATAATGTGGGACTGTTTAAGAAAGAAAGATGCCATTTGGGGGGATTACTGGACATGAATGCTATCCCTCCAGGCTCTTGATGGAGAATGAATTGGAATTGTGTTGTGACCAAATGAAATATATCTAAAGCTCCCCTAAGGATTGTTTTGCAATTTTGTTAATATTTTAAAGGCATCCCTTGATCTGTGTGGAGCTATGGTTTCATTATGTTCTTCTGTCTCTCTTTTCCCTCTTCAACTTCAGATCTTCTGCAATCAAAAAGATTTGACCTTAATAAGGTGCATTACAAGCAATTGATTTTAAAACCTTTGAGCACACTGAATCCAGCAAGAGAGCATGCAGTTGAAGACTACCATTCTTAAAGAACTGGGCTTGGCCATGAGCATAAGAAACTTCTTAGAGGCAAAACAACAAAAACTTTCCCTCAGATACATGTGAAAGAAATGCAGAGCCACAATTGTCCAGAGTGGCTTGGTGGCCCAATTCTGAAAGCTTGTCACTGAGTTGATTTCCCAACATTATCTACAATCACTTATAAATTACTCATAACACTTAAAAATAAATATATATATATATTTTTATTAAATGAAAACTAAATAAGCAAGTAGTGGAAGGACAGACCAATAGATGAATGAAAGCCTACAATCTTTGTGCACTTTTTCTATGAAAACCACTCAGCAGAAACCTAACAGGAACAAAGCTATCTACCTCAGCAGTATTTATGCTGCTGTTTATCTTCAGGATGGTTGACACAAAGGTGTGCTCTCCCTGAAGGCCAGGGCTGTGACTTTGCTTGACATCTGTAAAGTGCCATCCATCAAGTAGATTTCTCATAAATTCCAAGATGATAGAAACCGTGGGCAAAGCAGGTCAAATGCTCTGGCCCTGACCAAGGGAAAGGGAGCTAAGTCATGCTATCCCTAGCAACAGCCCAGGTTCCTGCTTATCGATCATCACAAAAACGAGCTTGTTTTCTGCCTAAGCTCTTTCTCGTTATGGAGATATATTTGCTTTTATTGTTTTTGTGGTTCTCAAATACAGATATCACATCAAGGTAAAGACAAAGGTAAAATAACTGAAGAATTGTACAGTCATAAGTTAGGGAAGTTTCCTTGCTAAGCTGGCTGTGCTGTGAATACAAATGTCCCATCAGTAAGAAAGTCTTTGGGATGACCACAAATGGTGTGTTGCAAAAGCTCTAGTTACATCTGGTCAAACAGAGACAGAGGCAAAAATTTGAGAGGCAAACCCTTGGGATGAGTCACTTGATACCTCCTAGTCAGTCAGCAGCAGAGCCAGGAACTGCATGGAAGTCTTCTGATTCCTGATCTAGAGCTTGGATTGAATTTAGGCTAGTCCCAATTTCGGGAAGTTTATTCCTTCCTGTCATAGCTGGGAAAGCATTAACTGCTGGAGAAGACATTTTCATCTCAAGTTTGTGAGCTAAACTGCTAAAACCCCTTCTTCCCTTCCTTTGCCACATATCTTGGCTTCTTTCCCCCTAGTTAAGTGTATTCAAATATGAAGATGCTTCAATGAAGTCATGAGTGGATATTTCAGTGGTGACTTCACACGCTCTTTCTTAGTTTGACGATCAATCCATTTTCTTTCTTTGACTTTCAAATAAAACAGAGCTAGATTGTTGGATATTTCCTTTTATCTGTATTACTTTAAGACTCATTTAATATGTAGACTTCAGACATATGTTTTATTTCTCTAAAAAGGCACCTGCTTGACAGCAGAGGACCAAGCAATGTCCTAAATCAGAATTCATGCAGTGACATTACTGCTGCTAGTTGAGATTAGATTAGTCCTAATGACAGGAGGGCAGTTTACATAGGTGTAGAGGAACCTCATTGTTTGGCGAACGTGGAGAGAGTTAAAAAAGACCTGGATCAGAGGAAGATAAGGAGAAGCCTTCAGTTGGTGTAGATATTTTTTAGCAACCAAGAAGGAGTTTTTCTTTCCAAATTAAGATGATCAATCTCCAGAACACCAAAAGAGGCAAGCAGGTCTTGAAGGTGTTTTGGAGTTTAACAAATTTAGTTGTGCTCCAGGGTCAGAACTGTTAACATATTAAAAATATATATTTTGAAGGTAAAGAAGTGAGTAGTGGTACCCCAAATGAAGGAAAACATTGGAGGAAATACACAGCAGAAATGCAAGATGTGTAACAGGAACTCTCGTTTCCTTAAGGCCCAAGCAACCTGAGGCTAGCAAGCCCTAACCACTTAATAACCAAGCCCTTAATAACCAAGCCCTGATAACCACTTACAAGCTGTCTGATAAATGGATCAGATTCTTTCTGTCACACTTGGCTGGGAATGTTGGCCACCAAACAGAGAAGTGGATTTGTGTGGAGTAGAAAGCCCACGTAGACCATGCTGTTTGTTTCACTGCTTTGTGAGTCACTGCTGGAGACAATAAATAGGACCTTGAAGAAGATCCTGGTAAAGACTGTGCTTTGAAAGTGGTGATAATCTATTTATGCCTACTGTAATGTGATGTTCTTCAAACTTCTGTTATGTTAAGACCCGACCCACTGAAACATATGTCAAAGACAGAAACTGAAATTTTTATCTGTTAGTGTAAGATGGACAGGACGGTGCATGTACTGGAGAGTCTGTTTCGAGAATAGGACACCATGTAAGCTTGTCATGGCATATTAGAAGCAATGAGGTCAGGACATGGTGGCTTCATCTGTCCAGAAAAACTTGTTGCCTGCTTCCAGATCAGTAAAAGTTGACCTAGATCAGTTCAGCTGAGTCTCAATGATGCCAGATCAAGCATGTAAATCCAAAGCCTCTTACTAATAGAATTAAATTGGTTTGTTTCTGTATAATCCAATATATGCAAAGGGTTTCTGGAAGTTTTGCTCTTTCTTACCTGTAAAAGAGGAGGTAATCTTAAAAGCAGACCAGAACCAAGAACTGTTCAGCCTTATACGTGTGTTCCATAACACAGTGCCAAAGTGATCCCTTTTTCCATGAATTGTTACCTTCTTTCTCCCTCTTGAAGTCTATCAGGCCTCCACACCTCCTGTACTGCTGCCTGTTGATGGATACACTTCTGTTAAGGGAGTTTTAGTCCCTCCAGACTGAGGAGGAGAGTCCACTGCGTTTGTAGAATCACAGAATAGCTTGGCTTGGAAGTGACCCTAAAGATGTAGTTCCAACTCCTGCCATGGGCTGGTTGCCTCCTATCAGCTCAGGCTGCCCAGGTCCCATCCAACCTGGCCTTGGGCACCTCCAGGGATGGTCACCCACAGCTGTGTGGGCAGCAGTGCCAGACAGGGCCTTGCTGCCCTCAGAATAAAGAATTTCCTCCTTGCTCTCAACAGATGTCCTAGCTGCTCCACCATTCCTCAGCATTTTAAACATAAACTGTAATGGAACAGTGGAGGTGTTCACTCCCTGTATTGCAGTTCTGTATCCCTATCAAAGCTACATGACATGAGCAGTAAGAGCAAAGGTATTGTTTCTTTCATTTGATTTAGGGTGTTACTTGGAGGGCAGATGGGGAAAGCAGTGTGTCTTCATCTGTTCAAATCACTGACCCCGTGGCACCACTAGCTCACTGCAGTATCATAATACCTCCTGCAGCATGGAAACATACATGTCTCTACGTGACTCTGCAACAAGCCAGCTTAGAGTGTGTCATATATCCCTAGATGGTTACCAAAATATATCAGCATGCTGGAGAGGGTGTGTGTGGGGAGGAAAGCATAAAGAGAATGGGTAAGAAGGACTGATTTATTAAACATCTGCAATAAATGCATGCAGATTGGCAAGCGTTAGAGACAAAGGAGTTATAAAAATCCACAGAAGTCTGAAAGACCCAAGCATCAAGGAAAAATGGGAATAGATATCCGTGCTATTTTATTAAGAAGAAGAAGATTTGATTAAGAAAAAGAAAATTTCTGACTAATATAATGAAATATTTGACTAATGATCAGATCCCTTGAGGAAGCAGAATAAAAATAAAATATAAAATAGATCAAACATCTGAAATAGGATTTCCTAGAGCACAATAGAAACATGTATGTAGATGAACAGCCATATTTTGGATTGGATGTGGAACAAAGTATCTTGGTAGGCTCTCTTCTGCTTCTTAGGTTTACTGTACTGGCTAAGTAACTGTGGATACATACCAATGACTTTAAACCCTGGCAGATGTGGGCCAAGCTCCTAATCAATTTACCACTGCCCAGTATTGTAACAGAAAAAGAAATCAAGGTATTTTGAATTAATGGAGATCTATTGCTAAGTCACAAGGATGGGGTAATCTCCACAAACCCAGAATGCAAATCGTTGACCCCAAGAAAGCCTAAATTCATACTACTGGCGTTAGAAGGATCACTCCTCTGTGCAGAAAACCTTTGGAACTGCAGAACTGCCATAAAAGCATCTTCCCCTCCAAACATCTGCTTGTTATTTGTATGAAGCGTGGGCTTGATTCCTTATTCTATGGCAATCCCTAGCAGTTTGTAATGGCTCCTAAATAATCCTTAACTTATCGCAACAGCTGTTGGAAAGTGGCCCAGGAGGGCGGTTGAGATGATAGCTTGACTGAAGACAGGAGATTCTTCTCATAGCAACTTTGACAGAGAGGAGAATCAGAGCCATCAAGTAACATCACTAAGCTTCACAATATTCCAGTGTTCTTGCTTTTGTGGAGAATATTCATTGGAGATCTGGAAACTGTCAGCTTGTTCCAGCTTTGTAGTACCCTCAGGGAGGAAGCAAATCCTCTGCTGGCTATGAAGATGTGCAGCCATCACTACAGTAATTGAATAGCAACAGAGTAAAAGCGAACAGACCTACCACTACAGAGAGGGCACCAGAATGAAGGGACTTAATTGGCAGATGTGAAATGCTTAGCATTAGTGAAGACAATGAAAGTTCAAATTCGTGAGCATTAATGCAGACTTTATCTGATCTACAGTATGTCTGTGCCTTAAATTTCCTCTAGAGCACAGCTGGGTGTTAATCCCCTTTTCATGTTATACCCCTTTCTGGCATTGAATACACTTGTCAATTAAAATATATACTTTGATGTTAGTTCAGGCTTTCCAGAGTAAAGATCTGTAAAGTCTCACCATGACCCAGGATTAATTAAGAAGGGCCAAATTTGATCTCATTTATGGAAGTGTAAATGTGTGGTAACTCTACTCCTTGCCTTGCAAGAGAAGATGTTTATCCTTGGTTGTAAATTTTTTATTATTATTTTTTTTTATTTTATCTTAATCCAGAAGAAGATAAGGCAGCTTTATCCTTCAGCTAGCACTTTATGAACTCCATATTCTTGTGGACTTAGCATTACACTGAATCTATAAATAAATAATTCCGTCTCTGAGACAAGTTATCCAAATGACCACAACTTGCAATCTACTGAAATACTTGCAACAAAATGGAAGTTTATTGTACTTACCCTCTATGGTTTGAAGTGCTACATTTCCAGTCATCACTGGTCTACATTTGCACGAAAAATCCTTTCCATTGACTGGTGAGAGTGAAACGGACACAGAAATGAAAATAATCTCAAATCACAGAATCACAGAGTCGTAGAATGGATTGGGTTGGAGAGGATCTCAAAGATCATCAAGCTCCAACTCCCCTGCCATGGGCTGGTTGCCAGCCACCAGATCAAGCTGCTGGGACTCTATCCAGCCTGGTCTTGAATGCTGACAGATTTGAACTCCAGGTTCTGGGCATCCATAAATTCTCTTGGCAACATGTTCGAGTGCCTTACAACCCCAACAGGAAGATAGCTAAATACAAGTTTATGCAGTAACAGGCATGAGGTCATCTGTATCAGTTTTGTTACACATTCCAGACCAAAATGATATGCCAACAATTGTTCTTTTATGACATTTATTTGATTTATGATGACATTATTTTTTAAAATGGTCCCTATTAAATGTTGTATCTTATGAAGAATTCAAAATTCGAAGTGGTTCTTTAAGTACAAGAAAGACCTCATTTCAACATCAGATGCATGGGTTTTGCTATGTGAGCTGAAGACACAGTTCCTCACATGCAAGTCAGCCACTGACTACTGTGGCCATGAAACATGTCCAGAGAAGTGCAGCAGATCTTTGAAGGGTCTGAGCAAAAGTCTTGTGAAGGGTGGCTGAGTGAACAGGAATGATTCAGTCTGGAAAGAGGAGGCTCAGGGGAGATTTTATTGCCCTCATACAACAAGGAGGTTGCAGCAAGGTGGGGGAGAAAGAGGGGGGGCGGGTCAGTCTCTTCTCCCAGGTGACAATGATTGGACAAGAAGTAGTGGTCTTAAGTTGCACTTGCAGGGCAGGTTCAGGTTGGTTATTAGGAAAAGAAGAGTGGTGAGGCACTGGGACAGGCTGCCCAGGGGGATTTAGAGCCACTGTCCCTGGAAAAGTTCAAGAAACAGGTAGATGTGGCACTAAGGGACATGATTTAGTGGTATGGTGGTGATGAATTGATGGTTGGGCTATAAGACCTTGGAGTCCTCTTCCAACATTCACGATTCTCTGATTCTATGGATAGATTCATTATCTCTTCCAGTCAAGTAGTGATGGTAGCCAGATCCTCCATACATCGCTATGGATGGGTTGTTCACATAAAAGGCATGATGTGTACACAAAATCTAGATGTGGCTTGGTAACTTGACATAAGGAGTATTTGTGGGAGAAATCAAATAGCCCTTAACATGATTTCTAGTGTGCTACTAAGAAGACCCGGAGAGCGTTTGAAGAAAAAAGGGATGCAAGATAGATTACCCTATAAGCTGGCAAAAGGAGAGGACAACAAAGGCTAAAATGATGTTCAGATTAACCTGGTTAGGTATTTGAAGCACCTTCAGCCATCCGATGGGGCTCGACAGGAACAGTGCTGGAGTGGAGGGAGCAGAGAGAAGAGCAAAGCCATGCAGCTGGAGGAGGAACCATTAACCAGGCACTAAATACAGAGATAGAGCCCTTACTGCCCCCAGGAAAGGGCAGTCAAAGACACTAGTATAAATTGAAGCCAGTAAGAACCCTACTCTTCCATCCCATTTACCCTTTGTAATCGTTTAATCCTTAGGAGGAAAAGTCAAAAAGTCCTTGAGTCAGGGGTGCTTTCAGCCCTGAGTTGAAACCTGGATAAGGATTGATTCCCAGGGATTTTGTTGAGGCTTCTCAGCATCACATCTGCTACTGATGGTGACAAATGCAAATGGAAAGCAGCTGCCTACCATTCTTATCTGATAGATTTTCACATAATGTTACAAAGGTAAACGAACACAGGAGAGGCAAAGCTGTAAAAGAACAGTCAATAGTATTTTACAGTAGAAGTTCAATAGTACAACACTGCTCTTTCAACAACATAGAAAGAAAAATACTAGAAAAAGAAATCACCAGCTGAGTGTTTGGACATATTCCTTGACTATTTCATTAATCCACCCTCATTTATTTTTAGCTTGATACTGTGATCCACAGCAGTTGAGTAAACTACAGAGAGTGGTAATTTGTTCAGCTAATGTGAAGTAAATGAAAGATAAGCAGACATGTTACTCAAGTCTTGCAAAATTTGATATAATAATTCTTAATTCTGTGTGCTTTCCTCAAAACATTAGCAAAAAGTATCATCGCACTTCAGTACTGAACTACCACCAGGTATTACTGCTGAGATGTAAAAAGGAATAGAAGGATTAGAGTATTGGTGATCTTCTCAAGAATATGTCTGAAAAACTAAGTACATCCAGAAGCCTCATTCACCTCTGCATTAATCTGGTGTCTGTATAATGAATTTTTGCCCCTGTAGGATGACTGTAAGGGTAAATCATTTCATTTGGCATTTATGTTTCTTTCATTGCTGTATTTTGCCACAGCGCAACAGTAAGTGAAAAAATCCAAATATGCAAGAGAAAAAGAAAAAAAAACAACTTTATTTTCTATAAAATTCTTCTGCAAATGACACTATTGTATATTTAATGTTATTTGCTGACAGAACAACTGTGGCATTTATTCCATCAGTGTAAAAAGAAACAAGGTCTAGTTCCTACTTTAGGATGTTTGTATACATTATTTTTCAAGTAGAAGCTGGTAGAAGGAAAATCATTCTGTGAGGTTAGTTAGATTTATTTCCAGTGTTCTTCTAACACTGTTATTATCTGAAATTTAGGTAGAACACCTCTCATGTGTGCTCATGATATCGCAGCTGCAATAGTGGGACTGATAATCATGTTTCACTGGTGTACTCAGCCTCTACGTGTTTAATATCCACATAATGTTGCCCCTCTTTCTCTTCCTGCATGGTTTCTTGAATTTACTCAGTTTTCTCTTCCTGTATTTTATTTTATTAAAAGAGAGAGAGGAGGGAAACACAACAGTTAATGTTTATAGAGCTGCAACATGGCAAGATAAATCTCAGAGACAGTCAAGGCTCAAAGGCAGTACTACATTTGCTGGGAAGCCTGTGCCTTTTAGAACTCTGTTCTCACTTATTTCTTGATGAGCACTCATCAGAATGGGGACTATGAGGGTTTGATCTTTGTGTTGTCTGTTGAGCTTACTCACTCTAAGGTATCTTAAACAGCAATTCCCATACTAGCAGAAACATAATTACTTCTATGTAGTATTTCTTTATGTAAAAAAAACCAAATTGCTATCAACACCAGTCTAATGTTATGACTCCCTTCTGAAGCCCAAGATCTACTTCTTGTTCCTTCTGAAGACCTTTCTCTATTCTTTCCCTACAGCAGGTGTCTGTCATCAGTTCTTCCTAAAGAAGGCACTATTTAAATCCTTCCAGCTATTGTTTGCTTTTAGATATACTTTCATTACTTACCTTACATTCTCTATCTGAGCTTTGAAACAGAGTTTCAAAGACATGGCCCTGTTGCACAGTACCATGATAATTGATCTAGGGCAGGCAAGTGGGTACCATTAAAAAGCTGTATTTGCTAATATTTCATCGTATATGCTATCTGAATGTCATTGTAACTGCTGTTCACTAGTGAGGAATTAGTATCTGCAAAAGCCATATCAAAGAAATGATAATGGACAAGAAATTTTCCAGGTTTAGAGAACAGTATGAAAAGAAAGGGAAAAAAAATAATGGTTTGGGATTAATCTTTAAAAAGTTGCAAAAAGGGAAAGTAGCTCCATTTTCATGAAGGGCAATCTCCAAAAATTTGGGAAAAAGTAAGTCTGGCCAGAAGTTTCTGTTTGGAACTATGATAACTGGGAAGCTTCAAATGTCAAAGTACCATGCAGAGTACTAAAATACAGCCAAAAAAGCGAAGAGAGAAAATGTACTGTGCTCAGGAAACGCGTGCTTTCTTTTAGTATAGCAAACTCCTGAGATGTGAGACTGCAAAATATCTTCTTAGCAGCTGGATCTCCACTGAGGATTCTCTACAATTGGCCATGAGACATCAAGCTTTGTGAGATGCTGAGGGTCTTGCCAGTTCATATCCATGTGAGATATCACTTCTGTAGCCATAGATGATCTGAGCACTGGATGTAGAGAACACGTACTTGCAAAACAAAAAGCAGGGGAAACAAAATAAGAATTGGAAGGAATATAAGGAATTGGAAAACAAATTTGCTTATGAACTCCAGGCGCAGATCTGATCGCTCACAAAATCAGGCAGGGCAGCAGAGCCCCTTTGGTGAGGAGGGATGGCATCCTGGCAAAACAAACTGCGGGTTTTGAAAAGCTTTTGTTCTGTTACATACAACTTAATTGTTGGGTTCTCCTCTAGCTCACATTTCTGAGTCACTCGTTTTTAATTAAGCCTCTAATTGCCACATTTTCTTGGATCATGTTATTGTGTCCCTGAAAACACCATCTATGAGTGTTCAGAGTTTGCTTCCTACTGTTCTTACCCTGAAGAAAAAGTCATTTTGTGGATGGATCCAACTCCACCTCTTTCTGCCTTCATTAAGGGAACTGACTGTTGAACACAAACTGAGCACAGTCCGTTTTGTCTCTTTTGTCTTTATATATCACCCCTTGTAAAGGTTTTATTGGGGTATCTGTTGCTGAGATCTCAACCTCCTAGGCTCATGCACACCATCAGCACAGACATTTACAGCAATCCTGAGTCCTAGAAAGATATGGAAAAGCAGAGGGTTTTTTGACAAAAGAGCCAGGTGCACTGGAGCTAATTCCCTGTTAGCAGACTACCTTATGTCCTGTTTTCTGCCAAGGATAGGCAGTTTTTGTTCCACCTGGGAGCTGAGTGGCAGCTTTACCATCAAATGCTGCAAAAACAATGCAATGAGTCCACCGCAGATGAGTACTTTGGGATCAATCCTGCCTTCTTTCTCACTACCTTGCCACTGCTTAGACCTGCCCATCTTCCCCTAGAGAACAACTGTCCATTGCTGGCCCACTGCGTAATGTTATCACATCATCCCAGCCCTTAACACTGTAGACAGCTCTGATCCAAACACAGCCTTGAGTTACTGTCTAATAGGACAAAGAAAAGCTTTGAAAGTTGAAAAAAAACCCAAACAAGCATAAATGAGAACACGCTGGGTAAAAAAAAAACACAACAGATTTTGTGATGTAGTCTCTTTTGTGTATAAATGTGGGCTGGTTTGGATTTACACACTGGCAAAAACAGCAACAATGCATAGGTTGGAAGAGCAAATGCACTATAAGGGAACACAGAAATAGGCTGATTGTTTTCCTCTGGCAGTGCTTTGCAGCCATATCGCTCTGGAGTACGTGATGCTGTTGAGTACAGAGCAGTAGAGATTTGAGTCCTTGGAGCCCAGGGCTGGGAAAAGAGCCTTTATCTGGTCTAGAGATAGACAGACGAAACACAGCATTGAAGAATATAAAATACAGCAGAACGCACAAACAAACTTAGCCGTGCTCAGACAAAGGACTTGTGGTTGTTTCCTTCTCACCTTTTCTCTCATGACTGCATGGAAAATAAAAACAGTGGTGGCTATAAATAGAGCAGCCAAGGAAGGAGGACAAATCCTGCATCATTCATGAACACGAGTCTCAGACATTCTGCCAGAGCATAACTTAAACATTTGCTTACATCAAAGCAGAGCACGATCAAAAACTGCGGGCTTCCCTCAAGGCTTTCATTCAAAAGAGAAATAGGGAAAGAAGTGTGCTCTACCTCTTGTTACTAGATGCTTTGTATAAATGAAAATTAGTGTAAACAGTCTGGACATAACTAAATATTAAATGCACACAATTTATATAGCTTGAAGGAAAACAGTAATTGGTTAAACTCACTAGAGAGCTGAAACTCCACTCTCTATTGTTTTATTCTTTACTCTTATTCTTTATTCTTTAGCAAATGTAGAAAGAATTGGGTAAAAAGACCTACAGCACCGTTCATAGGTCGTCATTATCACCCTGAGAACTGGAGGGAACTGCCTTTGTCATCATGTCCAGTCCCCTATAATCACAGGTTATTATACCAACCTAAACTTAGGCATTCAGATGATGTATGCCTCTCTCCCCCAGGGATAAGCGTAACCCACATCAGAGGAAGCAGCTCCACCCCGGAGATGCCTGATTTGGCAGGAAGGCTCCTAATGCAAACATCGAGTTATTCAGCAACAAAGCCAAGCCCTTGTCCACATAACACCCACTGCACACACCAAAAACAAGCCATAAATCACTCCTTGAGACAGCATAACAATACCAAGACCTCCAGTACCTATAACCACAAGAGATAAAATCTACGGTGGGCCACAGATAAAAAGCAGGATAGACTGAGGGCATAGCCAATGCTGTAAATCCCCTAAGAGAAGGGAGAAATCTTGTGAAAATGCCCCAGTGGACACCCCCCTGTCTTACACAGAAAAGCTTGATGATCTCTGCTATTATTTTTTTTTATTATTCTCCAGCCCCAAATCTCCATCTCTGAGACTCCCCAGTGTCTATGCCACATCAGCCTGTGCTGATAAATATGCCATTTCTACTCAATCAATTAATCCATTAATGAAGGATGCACTACAAGCTTAAGGATAGGATGAGAACCCAAAGGACTTGATTTTCTCTCTGGGATACCACTGTCTATAAATTTACACAGCCTTCATGTCTGAATCCAAGCATTTTCCTAAATTTTTGTTATGTATTCTTCAAGGCCATAATCACAGAATCATAGAATCATTAGGATTGGAAAATACCACTAAGATCAAATCCAATTGTCAGTCCATCAACCCATCTCTATCATGCCCACTAAATCAAGTATCTCAGTATCACATCTCCATGGTTCTTGAACACCTCCATGGATGGTGACTCCATCACAATCCTGGGCAGTCTATTCCAATTCCTCACCACTCCTTCTGAGGAGAACTTTTTCTTAATAACCAATTTCAACCTCCAATGAATATTTTTTTCTTATGTACGGTTGTACATTGTCCACTACTAGCATTTGGTGCAACTGTAATGCATATGTGCTAAGTTTTCTGTAAGAATTCCCAATGACTTCATTAGTGAAATTACTCCTTAAGTCCTCCTAGTTCCTATTGAAATCTGATGGAGGAAGAAAAGATGTCAGAAATACCTCAGATCCTACAATTGGTTACAAAATACATAAGAACATTTCTAAAGCATAATTTTCATCTATCATGGATAAGTCAGATATTTGCTTAAAATTTCTGAGTGTATCTCATTCCCAGAATGAGTGAATGGGATTCAGATCTCCCAGATTATTCATCAAGAAGTTCTGTGTTTCTGTTTTAAGTATGCATAGGTCCGAGACTCTATTTAGAGTGGAATAGGGACCTTTAGCAGATCATGAAATACACACTGAAGTCACACTTAGATTATAAAGTAAAGGAGCTGAACTTTTGGTTATGGTGGGTGAAGCTATTGCTAGAATTGTTTCTGCCATCTTTTTGGTACAAATCAGCTACGTGCTTCTCCTTGGATATATGGTTTTATTATTTTCCAGATTAAGATCAAAACATCAGGAATGTTTCTCTTCTTTGTGAACTCTGAAGAACCAAAAGTGTTCTACTATTAAAAATATTTTCCCCCATGTTTGGTAAGCATTTCTGTCTCCTGCAATTTCCTTTTCACTCTCGTATTTGTACACCCCACATAATGGCAAGTCAACGACATGTGAGCAGCTCTGCTGAAAAATCTCTAAGGATCTTTCTAAATGTCAGTATAGTAAATATAGGATAACAATTCTTATGCCTGTCTTTCTTTTTTTTTTTTCCAAGTCAATAATACCAGCTTCTTCAAAGGGACAGGATTTGGCCTTGTTGTAAGTCATTCTCACTGATGATCAGTCTATCGATGTTTGCTTTGTGCTCTCAGGACAGAATGAATCAGAAACACCTCACGTATTTTCAAATCCCTGATGGATTGTCACTGTTTCTCATTTAAATGGCTATGTTTAGAGCATTATAACCACCACAATTTGCCCTAATGGCAAAGATGGAAAACAATGCAGTTTATAAGCTACCATGATATGCAAGTTTTCACCCACCACAAGCCAGAAAATAGCATGTGATCCTTGTGTCATGTATGAGGACCGGAGAAATGAATTAGCTTGTCTGTCAAGTAAGGAGCAATACTTAAAACACTTTTTTTTCTTAACGGGATTTCACCCCTTTTAGTCTGTATATTTTATACTACTGACACATAGGTAAACATTAATATTAAAATAACTAGCCTACAACCTCCAGCTACTCCCTCTCAACAAATTAAAAAATAATCTTCTTGCATGTGTTAAGTTGAAATATATATGATTTATACTCTGGTGTTAAACCAGCTCCCTTAAGGTTTCTGGACTCCATCATCATTGTTACCCAAGAAAGCTTAAGATGACGGATTGGCTGTTAGTAAAAATATCTTCAAAATATCTTCAGTGGTGAAGTATTGAAGTATTGCCCAGTTAAGTGGTGGAGTCACTGTCCCTGAAGATGTTCAAGAACTGTGGAGATGTGGCACTGAGGGATGTGATCAGTGAGCATAGTGGGGATGGGTTGGGGTTGGACTCCGTGGTCTGTCCCAACCGCAATGATTCTATTATTCTATGGTCCCATAACAGGTTAGCTCTCCAGTTTAAGAATCGTAATTTTTGTCTTATTGTTTAGACTTATAGCTGAATTACTGATGGTAGTTACAGTGATACTGGTCTCTTCCCTACCCGACACTCTGCTGATATTTACTTATAGATCTAGTCTAGTCAGTGAAATTCATATTGCAAACTGTGAGAATTGGTCCTATGAGTATTTTTATATTTTCTGTTCATTTCAGCATCTCTCTGTTACAACTGGGAGTAGCATCTTTGCCATTCTGAGATACAATAGGTGAGACAATTCAGGTCCCAAGTTGATAACCGTAACTGATGAGTGTGTGAGGAAAACAGACCAGAAGTTCCTATGTAACTTAATTAAATTATTTCTCCTATTGAAAACAGCAAACCAAAACAAACAAACAAACAAAAAACAACCAAACAAAAAACCACCGCAACTGACAACAAAAACCCAGACACTCAAATCACAAATAAAAGTAAAATTTTGCAACCCTGCCCATTGCAGGAGAGTTGAAAGACCATATAGTTTCAACTCCCCTGTGATGGGAAGGCTTAGTAAACTTGATGGTCTTTTAACCCTTCCAATATAAGCCATTCTATGATTCCATGAAATAAGCTACCATTCTCTAAATAACCATAAAGTAACAATGGTGGATAGACTTGGTCTTCCTTCCTCATTGAAATCCCACTGAAAGTTGGATTTCCCAGGATATCTGCCTAATCTGTGTGCAGGATGGCTTTTATTCAAGTAAATTTTGCATCCCTCTTCGGGTGAAGGCTCTCGTCTTAGCTTCAGTAGCTGCTACATGCTCTGACTGTGCACTGGAGATGAAGACTGAGTTTCCACCAGTCCCTAAACAGATAAACTCAGGAAATCAGATTCAAGTGCCCTGACCTATGTACTTATCACTGCGGTTGATTTCTTGGTCAAGGTAGTAAAGATTCAGGAAA
This sequence comes from Centrocercus urophasianus, assembly GCF_019232065.1. Classification (NCBI taxonomy): domain Eukaryota; kingdom Metazoa; phylum Chordata; class Aves; order Galliformes; family Phasianidae; genus Centrocercus; species Centrocercus urophasianus. Next base: position 1,919,917 of record NW_024885355.1, read on the forward strand.
GACAAGAATAAACAGACGGTGTGACCTCAGAAAAGATCCATGGTGTGATTACTTCTTTTTTTATTAGCACAATCAGTTGCAAAAGAGCATCAGGGCAGGAAAGACATACATATAAAGTGCGTTGTAAGTCACTGTATGTCATTTTGAGGAGGAGGAGGCAGATTGCACTGAAGCAAACACCACTAAGCAAACAACTTCCCATGTTTGAAGAATTTTGCTCTCATTCCTATCTTCTCTAATGAATATCTGACTGAAATTTAATCATACCCTATCATGAGTATCCATTCTGTATCAGTAACATTCAGAGAGTTAGAGCACTTTTGTCCAATCTATAGCAATTTATTTTTTCTTATCTCATCTGTCTCAAAAAATATTTAACTAGACATGAAGCGCTCCAATTCTGTATTTACCGTGTCATATAATTGTTATTACAAATTAGGTTTTCATTCTTTGTTACAGATGTGTTTTACAATGTTTATAATGATATACAAATAAAAATCCAGTTAGATCAATACTCGAAGCATATTTTCCAGTTAACAACACCGATATTTCTCCTTTGATTTCTCTACCTATGTCAGCGGATACTGAAAAAATAATTACTGTTATATCATTGTGGAACTAAAGGAATAAATTGACTTCCAGGGCTGGAAAATTTTCAGTGAAAATGAGATCTTGAAACTATTAAATAAATAAGCTGCTGTTATTTAAAAATTAAGCTTATTCATACAAGGCTTGACAAAACCCTGTCAATAACCTAAAGTCCTAATAGCTGTCTACTATATAAGAATATGAGGATCAGAGAAGGGTCCTGATAAATAAGAGCCTGCTTTCTTTTCCACTGAAATGCTGTTACTCACCCGTATTTATAACATGCCATTTAATGAAGTGTGCATGTTTATAGTCTCTCTGGAAAAGTCTGATAAGGGCAATGATTGGTGGCATGCTACGCTCCAACCGAGTTGCATTCAAACTTCCTTTTTTTCCCACTGATGCCGACTTTCAGCCAAAGAGGAGCAGAACATTGTGTAATTCAGCTGTGCATCTTCAACAGCTCAACTTCTGTGCTCTCCTTGAGCCCCATGGCAGCAGGCACCAAAGGAATGCAAAGTCACGCTCCTGTGAGCTGTCCTTCAGCTTCATTATTTACTTTACACTCTTCTACCTGAATGCATCAGAAAAGACTTTTTTAAATCTCTTCCCTCCCTGCCTGCTTTTAGCAGGATCCTGCTGTGTTGCAATGTTACTCTAATTTAAGCTAGCGGGAGAGCGTACTCAATGGTTCCACCAGGTGCTAGGCTCAAGAGGTCTCCTCATTGCCATGTTCTCAAAAGCTTCATTATTTTTCTCCCTTTTTCCAATGATCCCCACCCATTTTGCACAGCAATTCTTCAACTGCTGATCCTGGCTTAACTCAAATTCTTCCTGAAAGCATTTGTAGCCTGTTCCAGAGTCGCTTTTCAGTTACAAGCATGGAATAGTAGTTCCAATAGCATATATGCATATATACAAGTACATACATACATACATATATATGGCTTAGTAAAATAGGCGCTGTAAAGGAAGTAAGAAATGACTTTTTGTCCTTTCAAAGATTCGGTATAAAACTTCACTTTCTGATGGAGCAATAGGAATTTTTTGAGAGTAAGAAATAGCCTAAATAATTATTTCACTAATGGCTGATATGAAGAACAAGAAATAATTATCACAAATTAACTCATTACAATTTTAGCATGAGGACGTTTCGGAGGCTTGGAAAGCAAACAGCATAAAACCAGTCTGAAACTTATGTCAGAGCTGCCAAACTTTGGAAAGCTGGCCCAAGAACTGAAACAAAAACCATGTTGGCATTATGCTCTGCTGATAATGTCCTTCCATCAGTTGTGTGGCCCTGAAACAACCTCATCAGACGGTCATTCGTCAAAAACAAATTTAGAGCAATCTATCACATGTAATTTACAGCCGTGGCTTGACAACATACTGCAGTTATCCCCAACAGACACAACTGTTTACATTTTACACACATAATTGGGTCTGGTTCAGTAACATTTTTCATTGGTGTGTCTGCCAAAATTATTAAGCTATTAGTACATGCTGAATCAGTGCCAAGCAAAATATTTGCCAATAAAAATGGCCTTATCTGTATAAATGCTAAAAAAGTTTGCGTTTTTTGGTGTATGAGTGTATTTTAAAGACTCTCCTCCATCTCTATATATGTATGTAAATGCAAATGTTTAACGATGGTATAAGTTGATATTGATGTAGCACATTAGATCAAGATAGCCCAGAATTTGGATGTGGCCCATGGGATGATATCTGTTTTCTGCTGTCGCCATGGATGAGACCCGTGCTGTCCAGTAGCAACCACATGCAGCCATCTCACTCCTAAATACCTTCTTAGAATGTTTTAGAGATGTTCCATCCACCATAGCCACAATGGACTTGACAAGGAGAGGGGTCCTCAAGCTGCTCAGCCCCCAGCACACAACACTCAAACTACACACAGTTTAGACTGTAGTTCCTACTCTGGCATCCATCCTTCTGCTTAGCTGCCCTAGCTCTACTAAATTCATATCCCAATCTTTAGCACCTGCAAGGTACTGCAAAAGCTCAACTAGTAATGTATATTCCTTTTATTTGTTTTGCACACAATTTTGGAAGTCTTAATCTGCATTCATTTAGTGATAGGCCATGGAGTTCAACAGAAAAATGAGCAATGCTATTTCTGTGAGTTTGACTTTATTCTGTACTACCTGTAGCTTCATTCAGTTCAAGAACATGCTTCCTTCTAAGTGGGCAAGCCACTTACCCACACTGTGTCTCTGCTTCTCAGCTGAAGAGGAGATATGCTATGTTATTTAAAAATACTTCTTTTTAAATCTTGTGGAGAGGAAAACAGTTTGTAAGTGGCAGCTCTTCAGAAGAATTTTCTCCCATCTTCTCAGGAAATAAATGGGTGGTTTGCTGTAACATTCTTAACTTTTCTTATCCAGAGCCTCAAAAAGCGAGTTCCATCAGTGCTACAACTACTTAGGCTTTTTCCATTCCCTCAGCCCATGGGAAGCACAGAACAACCTGAACTCCCACAAACTTTAAAAGGAGCTGATATGGCTTCAATTTATGGTGAACGGGGCTGGTTGTTAAATATTGAGCCTCCTGTGAGGTTAAAGAGTAATGCTGGAATAAAGAAGAAAGGCACAAGAGCTTTACTGTTCAATGTGATTTAACTTCAAAGACAGACATATGTATTTATTTTGATTAGAAGGTATGTAATCAAGGTAAGAAAGGTGGACTTTAGAGCCTGCAAATCTGTCTCACCTAATGATAACATCAGACCTCAGTCCAAATAATAATAAGAGTGCAAATCTTCCATCCACATTAAAATGTCTGCAGTGTAGCTATTTACATAGAAGTGCCTAAATTATGGCTTTACAGGTGCAATTCATCTTATCTTAATGTACATGTATAAAAAAGATCACCTAAATCGCTGAGTAGATGTGTTTCTTTCCCTTCAATGACTGTCTATGAAATCCAGGGTGACATTCAAAATGTGGATAGCTGCACTGTGGAGAGCAAAAAAAATATCACCAGGTAAATTCTACCTCAATTAATTACAAAGTATTTTGTGGAATTTGCTGAATTCTTCATGTCCCAAAACTCGGATGGGTCTTGCAAACATTCAGTAAGCCCACAAGAGTTATTCAAAGGCTGTGGAAATCATTTTACTATTTGATTAAACTGAAAAAACATATTCAGTGTAACATCTCCAGATAACGTGTTTCCCTAGGATGAATGCACAGATGTCAAGACTTCAAAAACAAGTTTAATTCCTCTGTGATACGAAAGAACACACTGAGAAATGCACAGGTTTTCATATTGTTGCATTATAGTATTTTTACTGTGTTTGTTTTTATTCTCTTTTTTAAGATAATCCACACTGAGTTGCCTATTTCCCACTCTTTGGATGGCATTCCCTCAAAGGCATCAGCATGAAAAGACAAGAAGCCAGCTTTGATCTCACCTTCCCTGAATTTGAAATCGGGCCTTTATCTTAATGTTCTCAAGTTGTGTGTCCTGCTATGATTAATACACCCATTAGCTGTAACTTACTTATAGGTTTTTTCAATCAATCAACATGCACCTCCCATCAAGGAGCCTTGAGGTTAATTTTAAATGATTTTCCATATGGTAACCAAGAAACTGCATTCCTGCAGTGCTGACTGGGTGGCTGCATGGTGTAAAGCCATGCCCTTTGTCCTGGGGAAGACAGAGAAAAAACAAGATTCATACCTGCATTGCCTTTGGCAACATAATCTTCAGCTTCAACTTATGCAACATGGCTAATGTGTCTAGATAAAAATATAGCTTGTCTGGGTGTTCCTCTTCTAATTGATTCAAACAGAATGAAACTTCTGAGAGTGGCTTCCTCAACAAGGCCCATGTATGTCCTCTAGAGCAGTCTGTATCCAGTTGAAGCCCAGGGGAATTTAGGAAATAGGATTAATCTCAGCAGACAGCTGCCCCTTGCTAGTTTCCTAAATTCCCTTGATGTGTAGACAATGGACAGAAAGTTACACTTTCATGTGCAATTTAGCCAGTCTGTTTGATATGGTCACTAAGGATGAGATTAATTGGCCATTTAATGCCTTTTTCTTTCTGAAGTTTATAAGAGACACTTAGTAATTTTTTTAGGTGAGACAAATACTCCTGCAGTGGGCTTAAGCAGGGTGACTTCACACTGTAACTCTTCCATTCATTATATTACTGCACTGTGAAAATGAAAATCCATTATTTCTCATCAGTAATGGCTTATATAAATCCCTTTACAAAATAAGGGTTATAAAAGTTCTATGAAAAAAGAAAAGAAAAAAAAAGGCAACATAAGACTTTTCTACTGGGAAGGACTTCTCTGGTGTGTTCTCCAGTATGTGTTATGTCCTACTTTGGTTGCTCGAATGCAGAGGTCTACACAGCTCTTTCAAAGAAGACAATACTCTCTTTGTGAAGGACTACAACCCCTTATTGCTCCCATCCTTCTGCCCTTATTGCTCCCATCCTTCTGCCCTTGCAACTTCTGACCATGAAAGGAGTAATCTAAGAAAGGAATTGCCTTTATTTTACTATTATTTAAGCAGCAAACAACAAAACCTCCCCATCTGTTCTCGTGCAGTCTATTCTCTGGTGCCAATATAGCTGCTTATTTCCCTCCATTTATGCAAAGTAGGGTAAGGATGGTCGTGCCAACATAGTGCAACACACACACATCACTACTGCATCATCAGCAGAGATACCCTCAGCTCTTAATTTCTATGCAAAACTCAGCATTTTGCTCCATGAGCAGCTTCTCTGGACTATGTTGAGCATGGTGGTTGAAAAACCAACAGCAAAATTATTTCATTTGATTTTTTTTTTTTTTTTTCCCCCCAGAAATACATGCTCAGGGCTTTTTATTTTTATTTTTTAACAACCAGCAATCAGGAGGTGACAACTGATCCCAAGGGGTAACTCCACGTGTCAGCACTGGCTCCAGCTCTTGGTAGGACTGATAAGGGAAACTGAATATCAGAGGACCTGGAGCCAGTGATAATCTGATAATGAGGGTTACTTATTAGGTGCGTTTCTATATGTTTTCTTTGATTTAGAGTCCAGTCCCTAAATATCAATTTGTTCACATTATCAGCTAAACAACTTGCAAGGCCTCTTAGAGACCAGGCAAGCAAACACTTTCAGCAGCCTCCACAACCCTTACTTTTCTGGCCTGAGCTCATTTGTGTGCAGTACATTCTGGTGACAAGCCTGTGAAAAGTCACCTTCAGCTTCCACACACATCCAGACGTTAAATGGACTCAGAAGGTACTGCACATCCACTGTGCTTGATGATTACCAGAGGCCTCTGCTCTCCTGACAAATTAGGCCTGAAATATTATGACAGACACCGCTGGAGACCAAGTAAGAGCTGAGTATCTGAGTATCAAACTGTGGGGCCATCAGTGATTAGGTCATTTTACAGTTGGAAGTGGTGAGATAGGCATTTAACTTCAGACGTCAGCTGGAAAATGACCTCAGCTTTCTTATCAGTAATATAGGTCTAATTCTATTTGCCTTCCTCCAGTGGAGCACGATGCATTCAGTTTACTAATGGTTTTAGGTGCTCCAGGCTTCTTAGGAAATGTGAAATACTTCAGCAGTGATGAAGAAGATGTAGGCACAGGTGCACTCTGCATTATACTGTATACAAGCTATCCACATAGGATACCAATGCCAGTCTAGAAGGGAAAAGAAAAAAAAAAACAAAACAAACAAACAAACAAAAAAACAAAAAAACAAAACAAAAAAAACCAAACACATGCACACACAAAAACAACAAAACATAAACAACCACAAGTCCTGAAAGGATATTTTTCTGAATTAGGAAAGAATTTCAAGTGAGGCAACAAATAAAATCTTGACCATGCATTATTAAACTCTCAAGGAATATTTCATGAGAAAGAAATTGTTGAAGTTACCCTTTCACATAATTATAAATGCCTTCATTATTTATGTAATATTCTGCCCTACCTAAAGCTTTCATTTGCATGTGTCATTATTCACTTAATGGGTGACTCTCTTCAGCATGTGTTGTACAGCACTCCCAGCACAGGTCCATTTCAATAAGGGATGTAACCACGCAAATCCAGATGCTGGAATGGACTCAGATGAACACTTAACAACTATTTGTGAAGCACAATCAGTCTTGTTATAAGTCTATCTATAAGGACAGAATCACAGAATCGTAGGGGTTGGAAGGGACCTCTGGAGATCCAACTCCCTGCTAAAGCAAGTTCCCTACAGCAGGTCACACAGGAAAACATCCAGACAGGTCTTGAATAGCTCCAGAGAAGGAGACCATAGAATCTCTCCTGCCAGCTTGTTCCAGTTCCCTCTCTTTCTTGAACTGGAGAGCCCAGAACTAGACACAGTACTCCAGATGTAGCCTCACCAGAGCAGAGTAGAGGAGGAGGACCACCTCCCTTGACCTGCTGACCACACTCTTTTAATGCACCCTAGTATACTATTGGCCCTCTTGGCCACAAAGGCACACTCCTGGCTCCTGGTCATCCCACTGCCCACCAGGACACCCCCCAAACATTCTCTGCAGAGCTTATTTCTAGCAGGTCATCCCCTAACCTGTACTCATGTGTCTAGTAACTCCTCCCCAGCTGCAGGACTCTTCACTTGCCCCTGCTGAACCTCGTAAGGTTCCTCTCTGCCCAACTCTCCCTCCAGACTGCCTGGGTGTCTTAGATTCTTAGCTTTAAGGATGAAGACAACTTTGGCTCAGAAAAATAAAATTAGCTGTTATTAGAAAGCACCAGGTTTAAAATTTAAACAAGAAATAAACTCTTACGAGAACATAAGGACATAAGACTTTGTTTTATGATTAATCACACGGTCACCAGGAAAGCTAAGCAATTTCAGTTTTTCCTTTCCAGAATATAGCTACAAACCTGTACTCATCATTAATTACTAAGTTAAGTCTTCGATTCTTTGTGGTTTGAGGATCTACTGTAGTTGCATAGAGTAATTTAGGCTGGAGGGATTCTTTGGAGGTCATCCAGTCTAACCTCCTGATTGTGGCAGGGCTAAATTTAATGTTGGATACAATTGAGGAATTAGATTATGTTACTCAGAATCATAGACAAACCAGTTCTGTCTATCTCCAGTGATGGAGATACCTCTCATGTTCATGTTTTAACCTCACTGTGAGCATCACTTTTCTAATCTAAAACAAAATTTTCCCGTTGCAATACGGATGAGGTCAAACCCGGGGGAGTTTCAATTTACCTCCTTAAAAATCTTCCTCTATAGCATCATGAAAGTTGCAAGTCTCCCTCTGACCACAGTCCTCACTTGCAAAATAGAAATAATATTTCCTAATAGGTATTCTTCATTATTCCCTATGTATAACAAAAGTACTTGGGGACAGGAATTCGTGCAAGAGGTCCCCAGTATAACTCTAAGTATCAGTAAATTCCGTACTAGAAGTATTAAGTGATCATGGTGATGAGAAATATGCAACAGAGACATTTTTTTAGGTGCTTCTGTTTGCAAAAAATTTGGTTATTTGAAACCTTCAGAAAGTTGAAAGTACCTTCAAATATGCAATATTCTGTTTGAGTTTTAAGAGAAAGTTTGGGGTACGTTTTTAGTAAAAATTTGTTTCCCTGTCAGATAAAAGCCCCTCAGAAATCACTCAAATGCCACACACAAAGCACTTCAAAATCATTAACTGGTGTGCAATGTTGATTTCACACAGCAAATTTGATTGAAAACAGAAGTTTATCAGTGAAATGCTGAAGTAGCCTTGAATATGGGGAAGTGAATGAGTGTAATTGCTGATGGGTTCTTTTTATTACCAAGGAGCCTTGATTATAGCTTTATAGACTTAAATTATGGCAAATCTAGGACAAGATTAATTTAATATCTAAGCAAATATTTATATGAAGCTGGAGATTGGCACATATTGATCTGTTTATAAGGAGCATAATTCTGTCTTTCCATTATGTACTTCCACAACAGCAAGAAGCTGCAAGACATGAATAAAAAGAAAATACAGCTTGAGAAGTTGGAGTGTTCATCCCAGTCAAACAGAGCTATATGCCGAAACACCCCTTTAGATGAAAATCAGTGTATGGTAGATACATTGATAACCAGCTCATGTAATAAGTTAGGAATCCTTGAAGGAATATAAAGCATTCAGAGTATCTATCAGACTCTATTTTGTCAAACTGCCAATTGTCCATGGGCAACATCACCCAGAGCATCAGCTGCAACATCCCTATTGTCCCAGCATTCGTGAGAGGTCACCCTGATATCAAGTAGAGGAGCATTTGTAACTTGTGAGACGAAGAAGGATCCCTGTGAAATGATGACTCTCCCAACAAAGGCTGCTTTTGTTGGAAGCAAAGGCGGGTGTGGGGGTAGGGAAGAGAATAAGTCGGATTACCTTTTGTTACTTTTGACAGCTGAAAAGGCCCGGGTGAATAATTACCCTTAAAACTAACAAACAAGGAGAAAGAAAAAAATACAGAAAAAGAGAAAGAAAAAAAACCCTTGACCCCTCCCCATATACAATAGCTCATCTGAAGTGAAAACAAAATAAAAATAACTCGGGGGGGGCGCCCCCCCCCCCCCCCGGCGAATCCTCAATTTGAATTTTCTTTCTGCTTTTGGCAAGTGTATATGTACAGATACACATACAACTGGAAGGCTCCCACTAGGTTTGGTCCACTCAGCAGCAAGCCTTACACAAAATGCCATAACAATCAAGGGAAAGTACAGCAGCAAAAAGCACACCCTCAGTAGAATGCTGCATTGTTTTAGTCACAAAAGAATGATTCCTGGTGAGCAGCAGTTATCATCTGTTTTGCATACTCTTTATTTTGCTCTTAATTGGCATTATGTGAAAACTTATCTAGAAGGCCATGGGAACCAAAAGGCATCCCTCGTCCCCTCCCTCTTTGAACAAACAAATCCCAGTTAAAGCATAATTATCTCTCTTGCTCTTAGCACTCTCAGCTAACAGATAGATACAAGGAGGAGAAACATTATTGGTGTGGGAGCAGCTACCTTCTCTTATGAAAATTCTTGAAAAGATCATAAAGAAAACAAAGGGCATACAAGTGGACCAGGTTTGGGTGAGCTAAGAGGAGTGGTCTTTTTTTTTTTAAATGTGTGATCTGCATATCCAGATGATTTTCTAAAATCTTCTGTAAGTTATTTTGTAAAATCTTTCATTTTAGAGTAACTGAGCTAAGACTCAAAATGCACTTGTGGAGTTTGGATGAAAGCCTAGAAAAAAATGAAGACAATGGGCAGAAAAGAAAAGGGTAAAAAGACACAGGTGTCCTTCCTGAAAGCCTAAATTCTTCCAGAAATCCATAAACATGACAGTTCCACTACAGTTCCTCTGGTGTGATGATGGAAAAATATCCCAGGGGAAATAAAAAATATCATTTTTTAATTGGTACCTAGTGCTCACTTCCCCAAACCATATCCTGCTGCTGAATATTGCATACCTACAGCCACTTCAAAAATTTCTGCAACTCCTTCATCCACATGGACATGCAGCAATTGGAGATGGCTATAACTTGGAGAGGGTTTCAATGACATCATCTTTAGGCTTTTTTTTTTTTTTTTTCCTGTTGTTGCATTATTATTTTTTTAATGTACTCTTTGAAGTGTCCTTGGGGAATGAACACTCACTGCTGATCCCAGTTACATGTGTGCTGGACTGCTACAGACTTCAAAGATAGCTCTGCATACCTTCCATATCAGAGTCTATCCCTAAGTTAGCAAACATTTGCACTCCACTCATCCTGTCTCATCAGAAGCTACTAAGAATATGCATGTGTCAGGAAACATCATGCATTTTATCACTTCAGCAAGTCATGCCATCATTAAGCAGTACGTGTCCCAGTTGTATCTCTTGGATGTAGCTATAGGCTTCACAGAACTGAGCAAGGAAATAACCTCTCCTCTCCTCTCCTCTCCTCTCCTCTCCTC
>NW_024885355.1:1930558-1997504 GCF_019232065.1 Centrocercus urophasianus
TCCTCTCCTCTCCTCTCCTCTCCTCTCCTCTCCTCTCCTCTCCTCTCTTTTCTAAGAGCTTTTGGGTTTTGTCACTGCATATATGCTCTTTGTTTTCACCCTGGTTGGCCAGTGCAACAGGGAGGAAAAGGGACAATGTCCTCTTCAAGAGCCAACTGGAGCAAAGAAGGTTCTACAGACACTTCAAATACACAGCAAATACAAACAGGGAAAACAACCCTGCTTGCACACTTGTCTCTCGAAACATTTTCAGATTTTGTGAACTGCTGTTAGAGGGGTAAGTGAGCTGTCAGACTGCCAAGCAATTGGTTAAAGGAGCGGTTCAAACAAGGTGGAACAATGTGGAAATTATTCAACTGCATTTAGCCACAAAAATATGCAATTTCTTCTGTGCCCTCCCATCATTTAATACCTAGAGGTTACTAGGGAGGAGGGATGAGCAAATCCCTGCCTCCCAGAACAAAGATGAAACCTGCAGGGAGACAGGTGTGATGGAAAGGATCAAAATTAATGTCAAGACAGAGATGAGATTTCAGTTGAGATTTTCATGAGATTTATTGCTGCAAATGTTTTCCCTGGCAAATGTCAGGCCATTAAAATGAAAAAAAAAAGCAAAGCAAAAATACCCCACAAACAAAACAAAGAAACAAAAAGAAAAACCCACAAATCTAAAACGGGATAAAGAAAATAAAGTGACACTGTGAAGCATGCTAAATCACAAGCTGAAACTCAGCCCTCAGACTCTTTGGAACATGGACAGCCTAGGAAGTGTGCAGTCTTTTCATCTTACCAAAGCCACAGCAATGGCTGTAAATCATACACTGTATGGACAACAAGGATGTTTTGCCAGCGTCCTTTGCAGCATGATTGGGAATGCCACTTGGAGCAAATCGTCAGCTGAAGACTGCCCAATACAGCTGCAGAGTTCTTGTACATGGTCCGATAGGGGCAAATTTTTGGTACTGGGAAGTGTAGATGGACTAGATGGTCCTTCTAGTTCCCTTCCAACTGAACTATTCCCTTCCCTTCCCTTCCCTTCCCTTCCCTTCCCTTCCCTTCCCTTCCCTTCCCTTCCCTTCCCTTCCCTTCCCTTCCCTTCCCTTCCCTTCCCTTCCCTTCCCTTCTCTCCTTACAAAGATCTCATAAAAAAAAATAAGCAGAATATTCCACATTCCCATTTTGAAGAAGCTTGTTCTGTCCTTGAAGGGACTGACATAAGGACTCCTTATTGCCTGGTAATTACACTTAAAAGTGACAATTTCCCAGCACTGAGAGTGAAAATTGAGGGTAGCAGGTGAATTGTGTGTTTGCCTTGATCAGGGCAGAAACTCTGCATGAGGCTGGCCAAGGTAATTTTTTTTTTCCAAAGGGACTGAACGCTCTGCAGATCTGAGCACATGCCTTAGGCACGTCCCCACCTCTCACTCCCCACAAACACTGTATTGTGAGAAATCCTTGGAGGAAACAAATTGTTTCCATTATGCAGAGATGAACAAACTCACTTGACCCAGATGTCCAGCTCAGGATAAAAAAAAAAAACAACAACATTTGTGCATCCTCTAGCTTCTCTATACGTAGGCTGATGTTGTCATAGGTATGTGTATTTCTTGCTTCGCTTAGATATGTAATATCTTTGCAAAAGCAATGACAAACTGCTGCTTGTATTTTCAGGGCTGAGCTGTATTTTCAAGTTGCCAATCTCCATATTTAAAGCTAATCTACTTATCTTTTCCAGGAAGGACACATTAGGTTAATACAATGCTAATATCAAGTGTTCGGGATAATGCTTTTAGTGCAGTCAGACTGCCTACTAACAGGTTAAATGCATTGACATGAAGAACTTGCTTCTTCATTTATGATGACAGTTTGAGCATCTACTCCAGGAAAATAAACTACCCTTAATGAGCAAGATTGTGAAAAAGATGACTCCTCTACCTCAAAGGCACGTGCACCTTCCTAGATTCATGATAATTTTTTTCAACTAGAAATACTACGCTGTTATTACAAAACATAGAGAGGAAGAATTCTACCTGTTGAAGTACATTTAAAACTGCTCTCCTTATTTCAGCCTGCCCTTCATGTTAGGACTTAACATGACTCTTCAGAGGAGCTGAACAAAGCTTTGTAGCAGCAGTTCTCAGGGGTGCTTTCCTATACCAGGTGCAAACAGGTCCTTTAACTCACTTTCATTTATTTCACCACACTACTGTTTTCTGGGTTATCCTGTTGCATGAGAGATGGATGCCTCTACTCACCTATCTGTTTGTTTTACCTTATGCTATGCAATGGCTTTTTAATCCCAATGAGAAAGCACATAAAAACCAAATCTACCCAGCGATGGAATTATGGATATTGTCCTACACAGTTGAAAAAAATAGCACTATAATAAAATGAAAAAGCTCTATATGAAAAAGCTCTGTTTTTTTTTTTTTTCTATGGAAAAAATTCTAACGCAGAATGGTAACCACTTTGCACATCCCATAGCAGATTTCACACCATCCCCACTCCATTGGTCGACATCTAATTAGATTCTGTACATTAAAGCAGATATCATGGAGAACTGCTAGAGCATTTGAAAGCTTTACCAAAAACTCTATGCGTTGATGTCAGCTAAAGCAAACAAGTGAAAATACACTGGGTTTGTCTCTGCATGTGTAGTTGAGAGCGAGATTTTGATTAGATGCCAGGGGAAAGTTTTTCACAGAGAGGACACTGAGGCCCTGGCACTGCTGCCCAGAGAGCTGTGGGTGCCCCATCCCTGGAGGTGCCCAAGGCCAGGCTGGATGGAGCCCTCGGAAGCCCGAGCTGGTGGGGAGCAACCAATCCATGGCAGGGGCTGGAACTGGGTGGGCTCTAAGGTTCCTCCCAGTCCAAACCATTCTGCGATTCTATGATGGTTCCCTTAGGGACCCATAGCAAAATTGTTTGCATGCATGGCACTGTTAGATGTCTGTAATGCACGCTGCAGAATCATGGAGAGATATGCATAAGGAAAACCTGAAGGCGGCTTGAAAAAATCCTGAAAGCAGCAAAACCATCCTTAAAGTGTCTGGAGGAATCTGCCTGTTGGTGGAGGTGGGTGGTATGTGTAAATAGTGCAGTGTTGTGCAGGCTGTGGGTTAAGTGTAATGTCATTACTGCTTTCCAAATGGCACGCGGTTTTCAGAAGGAAGATGCTATGATATTATGGTATGTAATTAAACCTACAGGGAGATGAGCAATAAGTATCCTCAGGGGAAGATTTCTCTGCGATACTCCATATTGGCTGTTTCACTGCCATGAAGTTATCTCTTTCTCCAAACAGAGTAACGATGGGATCTTTGTTATGGCATCACTGTTGTGCATCAGTTCTGTGGAGAGTGTGAGATCACATCTCTTGCATGTCACAACAGGCGGAGTGAAATCTGGGCTGAAAATAGCTTTCTGCAGCACAGCAAAAGGCAAACAAAATCTGATATGTCCAATACAGCTGCAATTCACTTGCAAATCAAAACAGGGAGAAAATGGTTGGCTGACAACATACAAACAGATCTCAGTTTAAACTTCTGATTTCGTACTGGTTTCTATACCCACCCATCCATGTACCCCACAGCCAAGTTACTAATTACATCCTTTCTATTGTTTTGCCAGTTCCTCCTTTGGCAAATAATGGGAGGGGAGGGGATTATGGAGACTGATGCACTTGAGATCAAAAACGAGTAAGTGAGTGAATGCACAAATAAATAAATGATGCCTCTAGTATTCATGAAGACAAGTCTATTCCATCCCTCCCCTGGTATTGTGAGCCAAACTTCAGAGGTTACTCAAGAAAAATGATGGTCTGGTGCCTGAGAGAAATAAGTATCAATTAATGCTTAATTAACATTGCATGACAGATTGATTTAAATAAATGGAACCTTTTAATGAATGTCTTTCTGTATTGTGGGTTGAAACAAGATGCTTTGCAGGAGAATGAGCTGCTCCCTGTTATTATATAACATCTTTATGTTTCTTATACCTGGAGGCTTGAAATGCATTACTAGCCCAAAATATTAGCTGCTGCATAAACATAGATTTGGTAAGGATATATATCTATATATCCTTATCACTATGTATCTTGGATTTATAATGTAAATGAGAAGATACACCATGTGAATCCTATGACAGGTAGATCGAGGCTAAGAAACTAGGAGACTTAAGGAAATTAGAAGAGATGTACACATCCAACAGTTCTTGGTAAGCTAGGAAAAAGGGATTTTTTAATGAATCTTTATTCCCACAAAGTGATTCATAAAATAGTTTGCAAACATGCTGAAATGCATATGAGTTGTCTTGTAGGATGACAGGAAAACAGATGGGCACAGGCTGCCATACAATGGTGTGAAAGCCAACAACCAACAGCCAGTGATTTCAAGGTGAGAAACCTAAAGCCAGCCATCTAATTCCACCTTTCCTCCCCTAAAAGTAGTCTGATGTCCAGCAATGAAACCCAGTTGCCATTGAGAGCTGCACTTGAACAGCAATTGGGAATCATCTAGTTTCCAGATCAACGTTGACTGCTCCAACACAAAGATGTTGGCTGAAAAGCATCCTGAGAAGTGTTCTGCCTACCCTGAGGCATTTTATTTTTTTTACCAGACAGTGAAATAATAGTGCCTATTGTTTGTACTGCTTGTACTTATTGCCTGTGTGCATCTCTTCTTGCCAAGTCAGTTCAGCTAGAAGCTGGGAAACCCAGCACAGTGTACCCAGCAAGGAGGGTTGTAGATCAGCTCCTTGGTGTGCAGATGTAATTGCCACAGTGATGGCATGGGTGATTCAGTTGTACATAACTGGGGAAAAATATTGTGATTCCATAGAAAATAATTGATTTGAGGTCTACTAGAGGCCCTCTGACTTTTTGTCACCAATCAGATCAACTGGCAGAAACGAGGATATTAAGTACCTCAAAGCTGTTGAAAGGATTAGCAAACGTCTTTTTTCTTTTAATATTCTTCTGATTGTGTTGACAATGGTCAGTAGCAATTCGCCTTCAGTAAAAACCCATCTAGATATGCCCTGTGAGTTTGTGAGTTGACCCATCTCTTAGTAAACTGAGCTTGTAATTTTCAGTGACTCCCAGCATTTTGGGGAGTTCTATTTTAGAGATCTCCTCTCCATTTCCTCACCAAAATCAGTTAGCTGTAGTCAGTCACCTCGTTATCCTGTTGCTATTTAACATGAAACTGACTTTGAAAACACCGTTGTTTTATTTCTGAAAAAAAAAAAAAAAAAATCACCTTGTGAAAAAAGACCCACACTCTTTTATCTTGGAGTGAGATCAGGACTGTAGACTGAATCCAATCTACAGCCACATTTTAATTCACACCAGCCCTAATAATTCCAATCAATCTAAATCCCGATAAACTATACATTTCATTTGAGTAGGCTTGGCACGGACAAATATAGGTTGCAGGCTCTGAATTCTCAGTTAATTCATAGTAATTTTTATTATGAGAGACACAACCTAATTTCTTATAGAAGAAAGTGGCTCTCCCCAAAGAGCAAATAAAGAATGAACTACCAGACATAACCCACAGGTAGAGTTACGTTTTGGGAAGAGTGTCCTATTATTTGGTGATTAAATCACTGGTGTGCACTAACCGCTCCCTTTTTATTTTGCAGATGAACATAATTCTGCATCAATTTCCTTGAAATATCTTTCTACATTGAAGATTATAAGTTTTAGAACTTCCTTTTCCATACTTTTCATAGCTTTTCCTTAACAAGATTTTCATTCTCCCCATTCATCACTCATGTAAAGACTTCCCAGGTTGAGGTGAACATCTTTTTTCTTCTGTGTAAGGCAGAAGCCCTGTAGATAGCCCAGACCTTATTGGCAGCGCTAAGTGCTGTTTGTACACCTTCTGCATGAAAAGCTTTTAAAATCTGCATAAAGAAGAGAATATCAAAGGGAAACTTTAAATCCATGTGAAAAATTAGGGCTTCAGGACCTTAATTCCTGTAATTTTCCATCTAGATTTGGATGCCTAGGGATCTGCTTTTCATACTTTTCTTCCTTATTTTATCAGCTGCCCAGAACAGAAAACCATTCAGTCTCTTATTTTTGACATTTTGCCCTCGGTTTGTTACCTCAGATTCTTTCCATGTTATCTTTTCTGTCTTTTTTTTTTTTTTCTTTTTCTCTGTAATAAATCTACATTATTCCTCCTTCCAACTCTTAATGTTTTGGTTCCTTTCTCTTCTTTTACTACTCTTATCTTTTTGTAACCTTACCCAGAGACATCAAGTCTGTATTAGCACTAGGCAGATGATGATAATAGGGGAAATTTGGGTCCTATGTTGAATGGGGCAGAAGATCTGCTGACAAAGGACATGGGGAAGACTGATGTGTTCAATCTGTTGTTCACCTTGCTCCATACTGGTAGGACTTGCCCTCAGCAATCCCAGGTGCCTGCAAATGGTGGGAAAGCTTGGAGACAGGAAGACATACATATCAGTGGTGAAGGATGATGAGGTTAGGAAATAAAGAAGCTGTGCACAAGTCCATGGAACTCACTAGGACACTCGTGAGTGCTGAGAAATCTGGCTGATGTTCTGAGGCCCCACTCATGAGTTTTTGAATAGCTTGAGGCAATTGAGGCAGATTTCTGAAAAATGGAGCTCTCATCTTCAGACAGTGAAAAATGGAAAATTTGGGAAAACAAGACTGGTCAGCATCATCTTGGTCCTTGGGAAAATGTGGGAGCAAATATTCATGGAAATAATATTTAAGCACTGACATCCTCATCGGAACAAACAAGCTGTCTGCATCCAATCAACCCACACAATGATCTTCCATGAAACGTGTTGAATGTTCAAATGGATGCTTCTGTATTTTCTTTCCTGCTCCTCCCCATAAACATCTATAAAATAACCTTGTTATTCCCTTCCCTTCTCTGCAATGATGCCTAGAAAGCACTGACAAAGGCTAGGCTAATGACACTGTTATCATTGCCTGTCATAGTTACTGGCACTCTTATTGCATCCTTGATTCTCCATCAATCTGTCACTATCTATGTCTTTTTGATTTGTACTTTGATGTAAGCCGTTTCATGCAGAGAATATCTATATTCTACAGTGTCCAGCACTGATTTTTACTGCAAATAACTCCTTGAAAGAGACACACAAGTTTGACAGTAATAAAAATTATCAGTATCAAATAACAGTAGTTCTGCAGAAATTAGTTAAATACTTCATGACTCCAATCATGCTTATGAAACAGTACAATGATCATAATTTGATTTTAAACAGCAAAGCATAATGAAAACATCCTAGACATAGGGATTAGTACTCACTTTTTGTGTTTAACTTCTTAGAAATGTCTAGGAATAATCCATCAAATACTTCTTGTAGGATGCAGTTTTAACCTGGACATGTGTTATTCTCAGTCTACCTGTCAAAAGACACAGACAAAAATAAAAACAAAACCATCAGTGCTTTGTTTTGTGATTTTACCTTATTTTCTATGCTGAACGGATTTAAATCAGCTGCTAGGGCACAAAAAAAGAGTCACCTATACATTCATGATTCCTAGTGTAATGACATGTCATCACTGTAATAGAATATAATTATTCATTCCATGGAAATACTGTGTGTGTTAAATACAAACTAAAGCTTTCTATATAGTATTTAGAATTAAATGCTTGTCCTTAGCTAACTGTGTAAACATCCATCTCTTTGCCAAGAGAGTAATTTACCAGTTCCTCTATTGTAGTTTAAAGGGTTTCTGAGTAGTATGGTGGTTATTCCTTTCCTGTTGTGTGATTTTACAGTCCTCAAAAGGTGGGATATTTATTTATTTATTTACCCAATCACCCCAAATGTTTCCTTCTTTAAATGTTTTGTCTCTGTTGAGGTGAAATGACTTAGATCTTAGACAAATGCTCATTGCTGCTTCCACTCATATCAGTAAATTCTGTCTTAGCTGAGCTTCTTGTGGTATAGGAGAGCCCCAGTTTAAATGTAATGAGCCCTGTGTGACAAACATGTTTTGCCTCAAGACGGATGTTCACAGAAATCGGCTCCTCTGGAAGCTGGCCCACATTTACAACACAGCACCAGGGCTCTGCTCTTCTCTTATATCTGTCGTTATTATGATGAATGAGCTGATTAGCTCATTTCCTCTCTCTTAGCTCTTCTCCTTGTGCTGGGTGACACAGTCCCATGGGGACTGAGGTAGTGAGAAAGACTACAGTAGATGGATAGGAGTGGTCTCATTAAGAGCCACATTTGCCAGGGCCGGCATCTTTCCCAGGCTACCCATTTTGATTGATGTGCAACAATTTTACATGCACTCTGCTGCACAGGGTCTTTTAAAAGTGGCAAAAAAATAAAAATCAAAATCAAAAAATCTGAGTAATGTGGAAGCAGGCTGTTACGGAAGTGGGCTTCCACGTCTTTCTCAGAGAAACCTGATTCTGTATACACAGCACAGTCCAAAACTGCACTGACCTTTTAATCTTGCCAACTGGAGATGAATTTTGAATCCAAGCTTTCCACTGAAAAGGTGCAAAGGTTGCCTTAAGTACCTGCTCAGTACACTGTCCTTTACTTCATGAACCACATTCTTTGGTTTCCTCCCACTAATTTCTCTTCTTGAACAATCCTCTCTAATGCTGATTGTGTCCTGGTACAGATTGTTCCTCCCAATATGCATTTTTCAATGCTGCATCTCATTTGGTGATTTCCTGCTTAAGGTTTCCAATCTTCCAATCTTCACTGATTTATGCAATACCTCCCAATTTGGATCACCTGTGATTCTAATTAACACAAACTCTTTTTTTCTTTTTTTCTTTTTTTTTTTGGCTAATGAATGAAGACATTTGAAGGCTACTGGACTCAAAACTGCTTGCTGGTATTCCCCCACTAGAAAACTCACTCAATGTAACACACTTTCATTTAGTATCTCACTCTGCTAATAGCCCTGCGGATGGTTTTTAATCAACATCACAGGGTCCTGATCTAGGCCAATCTGAATTAATTTTGTGAATATCCTCTCTCACAGACGTTCATTTCGGTGGGCGAGAAAACAAAAGCAAAAGAGGTCACTGCTACCAAAATGCTTTTCTAAAAGATCTGAAAAAGACGAGGAGGTAAGAATAATTTTTTTCTTCTCCTCTTTCAAGCCTCTGGTACACATGTATTTCCCCCACCAGAATATTGATGCTTCTCACAATTTTAATGTATTGCTCGTCAAGGCAGAGACTACTTTTGCCAGTGAGCCCCAGTACAGGGAGAATAATGAGGATATGGATCCCTTCCAACTTAAGGTATTCTACTATTCTATATCTACAGGATAACACATCAAATGCAACCTGAGCGTGAATTAATCTCTTAAAAAAAAAAGCTGAGATGAAAACCTGGACCTAAGCACTTTTCTGGATGTTAACCAGAAATGCCTACTGGATTTGAATCCGGATCTGCAAAGTTTAAAACTTTTTCCTACCAGAGGATTGCTCTCCTTTCTCAATAAAAGGGATTCATGCAATGTCTTTGGCATATATGCTACGGACACTGCTACTTGACTGTTCTTCTCTGTTTCCTAAAAAGTAGAGCCTCACCCTATCCACATGCACAACTTTGCTGTCAATTCTTAATATGACAGTCTTAATAGGGTAATTACATTCCTCCTGGAATTCTGGAATTAAAAAAACACTTTTATGTTACAGACAAAAACGCTGAGAAAGACATCTGTGGCATGATCATACTTCACTTGGGTTGCTTACTTTCTAAAACGTTAGCTAATGATTCTGAATTAGCTCTAAAATATTCCTTTCATTCAAATTCCCATGTTCTAAAAAAACCCACAACACAGTAGTAAAAATTGATGATCCCCCTCTTGTTTCCCACCCTATCAACAACCAACATTATTAAATAAATTTTTAGAAAAAGAAAAAGAGGAAAAGGTCCGTATGTTTCCAAGAGCATCAGAAATTATACAGAAACTGATCTAAGCCAAGAAATAATCTGAAGGAGTGCAGAGGAATGTAGAAAATATTAAGAAGAAAATTTGGAAAGCATTTTTAGTAGCAAAATGGATAAATATTCATCATATTTCTTAAAAATTAAGATGCGCTGCTGATTCTATTCTTATGAATATTTTTAGTGCTGAAAGACATATAGTACCAAAAGTTTGTCACAGAGGTTCTCCTCATATTAGGAAGAAATCACACTTTTTTTTCCAGTCTAAATTTGTAAATGTGCCCCATTGGAAATAAATTGCTTCTGACCTGTTAAAAATAAGCATACGAACCTAAATCCAACTCCATTGCCAGCGCAGTTTATGTTACACACAACTTCATGGAGGTGTAATTAGCAGCACATGGCAATAATTTATTATTGGTTTAAATAGCCTGAAAAACTGGGGAAATGGGAAGCTCTGTGCCAGACATACTATTCTGGTTTACATTAATTTAGTTATTTTACCTTTGGTGCACATTCATCTATCCATACAATGTGAATGCACCATTGAGAAGGATGCTGAATATTGAACATTTGGCTGAATATGAAATATGAACTCTGAGGCAGAGTTGCAATAATACTTCCATTTGCATTATTATGATTAACATTCTTCTGAATAGGAAGCATCCAGCAATATTAATTACAGAAAAAGTGAGATTCCAATTGTCATAAATCACTATGCAGGGTACAGCAAGCTCTCCAAAAACCTTATAGAATAACTCTTTTTCTGTGTTTTTTGGAGTTAATTTCAACCTCTTTTTCACCAGGCTTTCCCACTTGTGTCTGCTGACAAGATAGTAATTATGCTTTTCTCTTGATTAACACATTCTTTTCAATAAGGTCCCAAACAGCTTTCACATGAAAGGCTGAATCCAACTGAGCATAGTTTTTCTCATTAAAGACTCAGCGTTCACCCGCAGTTAATTTATCACACAGATACATCCTGTCTCATAGGAGAAAGGGTGGCCTTGAAGCTAATGCTCTCGATTTGATCAGAAGTTTATTTCCACAACAGCTGAAATGAATGCCTTTTCAGATATGATGGTTATTGAGTTCATTCAATACATTAACATTGCTGAAAAAATTGTTATATTGTTTCTCTACTAAAGCACAGATCCAACTGATTGATTTAGTACTGAAAGGTTTATTTTGCCTTAAGTACATAAGAATATACATCACTACAGACAAACCCAGGAAAGTTATTCTTTCTTGAAAAAAATATTAGCCATAAACCTCTACAAACATATCAAACTTTTATTTCTATCTTTGTATCCAGTCAGCATTTCGTTCTTTATTACCATTTCTTCCCTTAATATTCTTAGCAAAATTGGCAAAATTCATTAATTCATCA
Source organism: Centrocercus urophasianus (assembly GCF_019232065.1). NCBI lineage: Eukaryota > Metazoa > Chordata > Aves > Galliformes > Phasianidae > Centrocercus > Centrocercus urophasianus. The sequence continues at coordinate 1,941,891 of NW_024885355.1, forward strand.
AAGTGAACAGCCCTGTCGTTTGGTGCATCAGGTTTCATTTGTAACAGGCATACAAAGCAATGATTTCTTTTGATGTATTACATTGCATTCTACAGACCATCCAAAAATAAAAATTCCTTCATAATCAGTATTATGAAAACAAAGCATCCACATCACTGACCACACACAAGGAGAGAACAATTTCTTGCCACCTGGGCCCTGGTTGTATTGTTTTGAGATTTGTTTGCTTGGTTGTTTTTTTTTTTTTTTTCAGATATGTTATTTCAAAATGTATCATTTATTCAGACAACAGCTAAGAGGTCTATCTGCTGTTCAGCTCTGGAAGCAGCAGTATTCCTCCCAGCTAGCCTGCTGCTTTTGTCCATTACATGTTAACTCACAGCAGGTGAGATGCCCCTGAATTACTCTGGTCCCAATTGAATTCCTACAGAAACTGCATCTGCTTTGCAAGAAAGCAATCCCTGGGGGATGGCAGTAATTAGTGCTGTCCTCAACAGCACAATAAATGTCATAGGTAGCCATGCTGCTGCCATGGTGCTGATAGAAGGAGATCATGAATATCCTTGCTCAGAGAAGCTGTAAGTGTCCCATCCCTGGAGGTGCCCAAGGCCAGGTTGGATGGGGCCCTGGGCAGCCTCAGCTGGTGGGTGGCAGCCAGCCCACAGCAGGGGTCGGAACAAGATGGGCATTCATGTTTTTTTCCTAAGCCATTCTATTGTTCTATTATTTTATGATCAGTCCCATCTCTGATGCTCTTGAGTTGGTCCTAGAGAATTCCAAAAAACACTCAGAGTTATACTTCAGATTATCTCAACTCTGAATGCTTTTAGGAGACATTTACTATCACGCACATGTTTAATTTTCCCTGAAGTCAGCAGAGCTTCAATATTCTCCTACAGTCAAGTGTTCCCTCCTTGACTGAATGTGGACAAACTGATGAATTGGAGGCACTCATGACCAGGATTAAATAAATATATACATATATAAACTGGTCACTGCTGTCTCTGTGCTGCGTTTTTCTCCATCTCTATTTCCACTATCATGCTGAACTCTAAATGATTACTGTCTAACATGGCAACTAAGTGGAGTGAGGCAGGAAGCAGAGACAACGTGCATAGAAATGAGCTGAAAATCATCCTCCCAAAGGAAGCCCAGTGCACAGGACAACCTCTCATTATTTTGAGCCCCTACAGAGAATGGAAAGACATATCTGATGTATTTGGAGATCATAGACACGTTCCAAAAGGCATCAAATAAAAGCAGAAGGGAGTTTCATTGGGTTCAGCAAAGTCAGAGGATGTCTTTAAGTCAGCATATCCCTTCATGATGATTGAAGCCCAACCACCACTTCAAACATACCCCAGACCTGCACATCATCTCTTTTCACACCAGACCAACATCCTGTGTAGACATATTTCTGACTTTGGCCTAATGTTTCATTTCCACTGACATTACACTGACAGCTCATCACTGGCAAAACATATTATTATTATGAATTTCATCCACACAGTAAGTCCTTGCCTAAAAATACATGGAGAAGGCAGTGCTCAGAAATTTAACAAGAGATCTTTTTTTCTCATCACCAGACCATACTAGGTGATGAGATTTGCCTGGAGAGGTGACCATTCCCATACACAGACTTATCTGGCAATGAATTAAGAGTTGTGATCCATCCCTCTTCTAGATGAAAGGAAACAAGAGACAGGATGGAGAGTGCAGGCTGAGCCATCCTGGAGGAGAAACTGCAGACGCAGTTAAGCCTAGAGAACTGTTCTTTAGCAATGCATCTCTTCTTTTTAGCCCACACATCAAGCCAATTTTGAACCCCTTCGTCCAGGACAGCTCTCAGTGAGTGTTTTGCACATCCCATTCTGTTTCAATCATGTTGTAGAGGCCATTTCACAGCATTTTATCTCTGCTGTTATTATTATTATTATTTTAAGAAGACTGAATTTTTTTTTAAGCAGTTGGAGGACTGCATTTATAGAGCAGGTTGGAAAAGGCTACACAGTGAAGGCTTCTCAGAATTAAGATAATTTTCTCAGTGTGTAATAATTTAAAATGAAAAATTGGATTTCTGCAAAATGGTAGCAGAAGCAAAGGATGTGGAACGTGTCCTGTTGAGTTTCTTCGGAATTACTTTTTAATATTCATCAAAGAATTGCTGTCTTGTGCCCTTTGTGTACCAACCTCTTCTTCCTTATTTGTTACAGGACGATAAGATATGCTCTGTGCACAATGTTGGCTTTCATATTCCACTTTAATCATACTGTTTTTTAATCCTTGTTTGTTTTTACTTGCTTTAGTAGTCACAGATTTATCTTTAGCCATCTATACATACATGTATTTGAAGGAACTATGAATCTTGACTCATTCAGATGTCTATTTTTTAGCTGCATAAGTTAGTGGCCAATGAGTTGCACCCCAAGCTGCACTTTCAAAGTGCAGATGAATACTTACTTCATTACTTGTAATGTTCCCTTGATAAGGTCTAAGCAGTAATGTTGGTAATGACACTATTCTAAACATTGCAGTTGACCACAATAGTAAGCCAGTTAAATAACTTATTTTATGAAGCAAGTAGAACTCAATGTAATTCCTGGTTTTGGCCAACTGGAACAAGCAAACAGGTCATTTTCACCAGTCTAAGTGGGCTGATTTTACTTTTGAATTGCTTCTGCTGTGGCAATTTTATCCTTTGAACTCAGATTTCAGGTTGGCTGAGCAGTTGTTCCAAAATGTAACAGCTTCTCTTTTGCACTGAAGTTGGTCAGATACTTGCTGAGTTTAAAGGTAACATAGCTATCTGATGGAAGCTTGCTAAGCAGTACAGAAAGCCAGCTTTTCTGCACATACAGAACCTTTCTTTAAAGCTTACCGCAACATTTGTTTTGAAATGTTCCTAGTTTGTATTGCAAAATTCAAAGCATTAGAATATGTTTTTTGTGCAATGGAATCTCCAAGCTAAATATTTCTCTTGTCTACTGTGAAAAAAAAAAAAAAAGAAGAAAAAAAAAGTCTTTGGCTTCTGGGTCATTTTCTCCGCTACTGCTTTTTGTAGAAGAAAAATATTTTTATTCTTGGGTTCATTTCATAACTAACAATCTTTTCTCCTGTCCCATTTGAACTGTACATTAAAAATGTCCTTGTAGAAGAAAGAATTTCTGCATTTGCTAGAAAAGCATCAGACTACGTTCCCCAGGTCAAAGCAGATGTTTCTATAATTGTTGCTCAGTTGTTGCCTGTAAATGTTTTAAATCTTTCAGCAAAGCCTCGACCAACAATAAAACATAATCTTAGCATCAATACACTTTTCTTTAAAGCTGTTAAATGGAAGCAGTAATCTTTATCCAGTGCTGATCTGTAATCCAAAGGCCTTCAGTGCTTTGCAGTGAAGGATAATTGCCATCCCTATGTCCTGCTTGTGGGTTGGTGAGCTGACACTGAGAAGCTTACAGGAGCACAGCTATTGAACTGAAGGGTGCAAAACTTGACCTATCTCTGAAGGTTCCAGAGAAAAGTCTGGCAGCTGTGGACTCCACATTTCCCATGGACGTTAAGCATTCTTCTGCATCACCTTGAGTATGATATCTGGTCACTGTGAAGGCTATTTGCACATCTGAACTTGGATGTATTCTGGCTTCTTTTGATAAAGATAGCAACTTGCTTGCAATGTTTTTATTCCACTTGCCACAAACCACCCATTCTCTACAAAACCTCAATTTTTTGCAAACTTCTTAAGACTATAATAATCATAGAATACATCAGACACAATGAATAAGAATGTATAGAAAGCAAAAGATCTCAATATAACTGAAAGCATGTTGATGATACACAAAATGGATAAAGTATTTTTAACATATTCTTGAAAGCTGCTTTCTCAGCAATTAAAATATCACAAAGCTGCTGGAATGGACCAGGTAGATCAGCTTAGACAGTTCTGCACTGCTGGGGAACACGTTATGCCTGTAAGGTGTTGCTGAGCCTATTCTTTATTGTGCAGCTGCTTTACTGGTCTAGGTGGTATCATTAGTGAGAGCAATACATATGAACAGAGGGCAATAAGACTTTCTTCTGAAGCTCAGTGCTTCTGGGCAGTAAAATCTGTTGTTTTCCTGCTTCGTGGGAATGTAACACTCCTGGAGAGGGCATATTCAAGGAGGATGGTAAGGACCTCTTCACTTTAGCACTTCAACTCTGCCACTACCACAGCTGTTCTCTTCCAGGGCAATGTGGTCATACCCTGACACGCAACAGATCCAAGTACAAATGGATAGAGATTGTCCTGGGGCTAACTACTAAGGGCACTTCTGATCTTGAGAGATGCTACCACCTATCCCAGATACCTGCTAGACTGGTAAGTATGATCCAACTCTTGAAGAAGACCTACACATTACTAAAACAGCATAAAGAGACCAGGTTCACCATCCCAGGGCATCCCAAATGGCACAAGATGCCATGAAAAGGTTTTCTTTTGTGCTTCTCAATGCTCATCTCTCCCTCCTTTGTGTAAAATGGGAGCCTATGGCAAATAATTCAGTCAGTTCTAGAAAGTCTCAAGAACTAAATGTTTTAAATGAGTTCAGAGGACACACTCTACTTATATGACTGGGCATACACACACAAATATCTACATATATATATATATATAAATAGATATACACTATATATACACACAATGAAATATGCTGTTATCAAAAGAACTGCGTGTCCCAAGAAAGGGCTGAGCAGCTGAAGTTAGATTGGCGTGTTGGTCTGTACCCTAGTGACTTCTTACAGGAGTATTTAACTTTGTCCTAGAGCCAAATTGTTTTTCTTCAATTGGAAAGACTGCAGAGGCTGACCTGCCTTCCATTTTCGCTAAATATATACGATGATATTAGGGGTTATACTTTTACAAGGGAGATAATATGTATCAGAAAGACAGAATCTTTATTTCTGATAGAATAAGAAAAATATATTCCAGTATTAGCTACACAGAAGAACTCAAATCTCTTAATATTCACATCCAAGTGCAAAAGTCACATTCAGATCTTACCTCTGCCAGAAACAACTGTGTAATGGGAGAAGCCCCATCATTTCAGGACTTCCTTCTGCTCTGTTCCCCAATGAAACAGGAACACACCCGAGTGCCAGGACTGCAAGGAGTGTAATGAGTGAGATGCTACAGCAGCCTCTCCACTAGACTTGTCATCAGTATTTTACAGCTGTGATTGTACCAGAAGTAGTCCATCGGATTACTATTACTTTAATTTATAACCAAACTCATTATTCTCCTTTCACTGCCTAATTAATAATTTATATAAAAATACTCAGTTTTTAAAGGAAATTCACTGATGACAGTAGGCCTCCTACTGCACTATCCTCCCTGCACACTGTATTGTATGACTTTGAGCTATTCTTCCTCATTTCATTATTCAGTGTGTTTCAAGAAGGCCTTGAAGTTGATGCTGTAATCTCGAGGAAACTGATAAGATCTTTCTCAGTGCAATAAAAGTTGAGTAAAAGCAGAAGCTCCTCACACACTCTTTGCCCATGCTGCAGCTCTCCTCCAGCAGCTCCATCCCTCCCGACAATGCTGTATGCAGGAGATCTACATTTCACTGCTTATCAATAGATCTCCATTCTTTTGTGAATGGGAATGGCGTTCCTTCAGACCTGTTTTTGTGAAGCAGACCTATATCCATAGGAGCAATTAACTCCCTGCTGTGAGTTTAGACACGCCAGCTATACTGCAGCTGCTCTCTGTTGCTAGCACTAAATTTTCCTCAGTAGTGGATCAACGTGTTTAAACACTTTGATCTTCTTTATCTCAGTGAGGAGATTTGAAAGCCTCCTGGATGAACAAGCTTTCTTTCGGGTGCAGCTCCATCTCATCCACCATTTCAGTGCTGACCCGAAACTTTTATGCTTTATTTACTGGAGAGGCGTCATCTTTTGAAATGGCTTCTCACATCCTCTCAGAAAAGCTTTTTCTGGTTTTTTTTTTTTTTTTTTTTTTTTTTTCTTTCCTCTAACACTGAGCTTAAGTAACGGTACTTCAAACAGCAGATAAGAGGCACAAAGGGGACTGAGACTTATACACAGCGATTCAGAATCATCTTAATCTCTGTCACGCACTTTCTGATTTTCTTTTTAATCTCCCGTGGCACAGTGTGCACCAGACACAACTGAGAACTTGCTATTTAAGCTGCCTTATTACTGTTACGCTATGAAATCTTAACTACTCTTTGGTATATATGAGTATGCATAAATCAAAGTGAGGGAATGCACATTTCAGATGTGGGTATGGTGGGAGATGAGAATTAGTGTCACCATCCTCTTCTTGATGAGTTGAGGCTGACTCTGTTTTCACACCTCCCAAGGAGCCAGGACATGACTATTTGTGATGGGAAACTACTCAGAAGGAAATTCCTCTGTATTCAACTCTGGTGAGGCTGCACCTCGAGTGCTGTGTTCAGTTCTGGGCCCCTCACTACAAGACACTGAGGTCCTGGAGTGTGTCCAGAGAAGGGCAGAGAAGCTGTGAGGGCTCTGGAGCACCCTACGGTTTCTATGGGGAGCAGGTGAAGGAGCTGGGATGGTTCAGTCTGGAGGAGAAGAGGCTCAGGAGAGATCCTACTGCTCTCTCCAATTGCCTGAAAGGAGGTTATGGTAAGGTGGGGGGGGTCAGCCTTTTCTCCCAGGTAGCAGCAATAGGAAAAGAGGTGATGACCTTCAGTTGCACTAGGGGAGGTTCAAGTTGGATGTTAGGAAAAACTTCTTCTCAGAAAGAATGGTAATGCATTGGCACAGGCTGCTTGGGAAGGTGGTGGAGTCACCATTCCTGGAGGTGTTCAAGAACTGTGGAGATATGGCTCTGAGGGATGTGGTCAGTTGGACTTTGTGATCTTAATGGTCTCTTCCAAGCTAACTAACTCTATGATTTTAGGATTCTGTGAATAACATTATCAGACTTATTTCTCCGCCAACACAGAAATCCCATTTTCAGTACCCAGACCAACTCTATGTTTCTTTGCCCATCATGGCACAAGCACAGTCACAGAGAGATGAGAAATTCAACTCGTTAATGAAATTCGCAATCTGAGATTGTCTATACATTAGTTTAACCCCAAACTAACCTAATATACTTGCATGAAAATTTTTACTGCTTGCAATGAGAGCAAGAGCGTTACACTGCTTATAAAGCAGAGGAAGAAGAGGAAGAAGCCCGGAGTTTAACAGATATTAGAGCAGCCTGGATGGTAGGACCAAATTAACAGAGGGCTGCACTCTTATCACAATACTTACACAGAAATGTGGGCAGGGCACTTTCACCCACCCCAGAGTCTTTTAGTGCTGGCAGTGACACTGAGCTCCAAAGAAAACGACATAATTAAAGATGACTTTTTCCACAAATATTTGCTCCCAAGGCATGATTTTAATACTGCAGGGAATGGGAACATGTGGTAGAGAGACAGATAACTCAATCAAGACTTTAGTGAAGATTATTTGTGCTACGGTCGGAGTGCCCCCACCCTGCCCCAGCTGGGTTTATTACACAGGTGGATGGAATGTGCTCTGCTCCATTTCCAAGGGAGCCACACAAGCCCTGCATAAATCAGTCAGCAAGTACCTTGAACCACACATATTAAGAATGCAAGCTAGAGGAATTCCAGCATGAAGCGTGTTTAGACAAAGAGGTGATTATGACATGGAGAGGAGTGCAAAAAAATTCATCTGGAAACAGGGTAAGAGCACAGTAGCTCAAGGAGGAAGAAAGTCTGATACTGTATATTTATAGCCTCATAAATGGGGTGATTTTAATCTCCCAGGTGTGGTACAGCAGTATGTATTGGAAGTGAATTTCTGGCTCACAGAAAAAAAAAATTGTGGAGACTGGATGTATCCATGCAGTTTAGGAGACCCAGATTCTGATCTCATTTACAAAGGGTCTGCCCAGGTGAGCTTTTGTGGGCATCAATGGCATTATGCAGCACAAAGCAGAATGGAGTCAGATGATATCTAAGTGTACTGTTTGCATTGCAAAAAAAAAAAGGAAGGGAGAAAAAAGTGGTTCATATCAGTGTATGCTGCAAGCTTGACCATAAAAATGCATTCCTAGTGGGTCAGCACCTGTTTAGATAAATGGTTTACTTGAAATGCACAATGCAGTACAGCTCACATGTTTATCCATATGACACTAACCCAAACTGCCAGCTGTGGCTAGTCGTCCAGTATGTTCCCTCTTCATCTATGACATATGAAACCGTATGGAATCATCTATCCATTAGGAAGAGAACATTTTCAGACGGGAAGGTTTTCTGGCACAATTATTAGCTGTGGCATTCTTGACCAAAATAGGCAGGAAACAAAAAGGGTCTTATGTTGTCTTAAAGGGTCATGTGAAGAATTTTCTGTTTTTAAATCATCTTTCAAACTTGTCCCTTTTTTAAAAAAAGAGTGCCTTTTATCTCCAACCTTAACATCAGACTGCTGTATGGGCTACTTTTCTCTCCACCGTTTCCGTGATGAGTGATCGTGGTGCATGAGGGCTACTGGTTTCCCCTGGGTTTGATTAGGTCTAGCAGACAGGTACATGACTTGCTAGAAATAATCCTTTTTAGGAGTGACTGATGCAAACCCTTTTTGCAAACAAGTGGTCCCACAACTGGGACTCAACAGCCTTTCCTTCTGAAGCGACCTTCTCTTTGCACACGCAACGGGGTTCATTCCGAACCAAATCTAAACACTGCATATCAGCACAGAATCAAAGGAAAACAGTGACAAAGCAGACTCACTAGCTGAATTCAATAATATCTTTATTCAGACAGAAGATCCTATTAGAGCAGTTCTCCTGCTCTCAATCTGGCATAACTCAATTACTCTTGATTTGTACCAATGCAAATGAGATGAGAATCTGCCTCCAGAACACTTGCTAGCTATGCACATTGACATGATCAGAAGTACAGCGTTCCCTGTAATCAGTCCTGGTTTACCTCTAATGGATATAAGCAGAGACAAGAGCCTCAGGCATTTCAGACTCTGCAGAGAAGAGCTGATCTCTGTCTGCCTGTAGAGTATGCACATGATGTACTGAGACTCTGAGAAGCCTATTTTGGGAGTGATGTGGCCACCACAATGAGCCTGAAATGAGGAACTGTTTCTTAAGAGGAGTGTTCAGAGACGCTGGACCTCGCCTCCAACGTGCCCTGCCCCTCAGTACAGCAGAAACATTTCTCCATTAAATCAGTGTACAAGGAAAATCAGCTCTGACCGGTGATACACTACAGAATATCCAAAGAAGAGGAAGACAACAAAATTACTGCTTACATTCAGAACAAATCGGAAGGAATTAAACTCCTTGACTTAGCATGCCACTACTTCCTTAGCTCTCCTATACACTCTTAGATCCTAGATAAACCCCAGTTGGACAGATATCAGTTCAAAACTCACTTATATAAAGTGCAGACGCAATAGATGACATTAAACACAGGCAAAATTTTATAAACTTATCAGTTACTGCCTCCTACTTATTTAACACAGCGAAACACAGTTGTTGGTGAAGATTGACTGTTTTTAGTCCTGGCATTGCCCAGAATCAGGGCAATAAAACGGGTGGAATGAAAACGGGGACATATTTTTTAAAAATTAATCCTGCAAGCAAGTAGGTGGATGTCTTTGAATATCAGTCTGATTGAGCCTTTGATAACCGAATAAAGGTATTACAGAATCATAGAATCATTTGAATTGGAAGGAACCATTAAGTGTTATCTAGTCCAACTCCCCTGCAACAAACAGTATTCACATAGTATTTTCTTTCTTGCTGTCTGTACCATTTTCTATATAGCTGTAGACAAGAAGACATCAAAGCACTCATGAGAAAACTTCAGCCAAGGACCTCTGTAAGCAGACTTACATCATAACCGGGCAATTTCATGCGTAGTAAGTTGAAGTTGCAGAAAACTTTCTCCTGGCTCAATGGCTATGCACAAAAAGTGACCACAACAGATGGACGATATTATACTTCCAAAAATTTTTGGCATCTAAATACTTGCAACACAAAACATCTGAAAGTGGGCAACCTAAATTCTCTGCCTAGTTAATAGATCTATTTCAGGACTGGACAACTAACATTAAAAACTAACATTTAGCTAACATTTAAAATCAGATGGTATGAAGACACCAGTAATTTTTGTTGACAAAATCTTCAAGGAGGTATTAAGAAGCAGTCTTATCTAGAATCAGATCAATAGAATTGTCTCTACATTGAGTGTCCTCCATATGTTAATCTTCCCAGGAAAGTTAAACAACAGTTTTCCACTTCAACTTTGCTAGGACTCCAGATGAACAAATAAAGCATGCTGTTTTCCATATACTAGTCACAATCAGTTGTTTCAACATCTCTCTCTTTTTCCCATGGCCATAGACACTTCTGTGATTAATCTGATGCTCAGATGTTTCTAAATAAGTTACCTTCCTGAGCCAGAATACTGAGCAGCACTGGATAGCAACAGAATTTGTCACAAGGACAAGTCACTGTGAATATACAAAGCCCTATCAAAACACACATTCTGCACAGATGATACTACCAGTCTTGATTCTAACAAATATCTGCTCTACAGAAATGTTGCTAGCCAAGTTGCTGGAGTTGTAAGCTCCAGAGCTGCTCGTCAGCCACTCCCAAAGCCACTGCATTAAAACCACTGACAGAAAGTGAACTTGAGTTGACTGGTTTATCATTTGTCACACTGAATCTTGAAGGAAATTCTGGAGGGAGATTTATTTTCACAGCTTCTTGTAAGAATTTTAAGCCAACTGGCCTGTTGCCAGAATATAGCAGAAACTACTTTGGTTGCTCCAAAAGTAATGCCTCCATTTATTTCCATGGAAATGACATCAGATACAAAGAGTGCTGTAGCATTGTTTGATAGAGCAAATTCTCAGTTACCAAACGCTAATTTTCAATATAGCAACCACTGTTAGGTATGCATTTTCACCAGCGATGGACAAGAAACTGCATGCTACATTCATAAAAATATACACCAGAGAAGTGACTCACTGTCACTGTCACTACTGCTGAAACACACCACCCGCCACCTCACTATGCTTGCGTGCACAGTTTGGTCTCCATAAATATTCAGCAATCATCAATGAATGTCAATGGCTGCAATGTTTACCGCACGGAGAAATTCAATCCCACGTTTGCTTCACCTGCACTTCCATGTCAGGCACTGTTTTGTCACAGTAACAAAATGCGATGGAATTCTGGTGGGAAGGTTCAACCTCTACTGCCTTCCCTCCAACATCCATCTTTGATGTCACGGGCCAATATAATTAAATAGGAGGCACTACTTTTGGAGCAGCCCTTGTTCATCAAATGCTAATGGGAGCTGAATTCCTTCTTACTTCAGTTTCAGGAATCAGGCAGAAGACAGATCAGGCTGTAAGTGCTACGCGGTGCTGAGGTGCCAGCCAGCTGCTTTCTGAGGGGACCCTTGCATATTGACTTGCCAGTCCTGGAAACAACAAAACAGGCCTTTGGACTGATGGGGTCTAATGAGTTTATCCTGGCTTTTCATTAACTTTAGTGGAGTTACACTGAGACCTGATGTGGCATTAAGATGAAGGCTAGATTGTCTCCTTACATAGCAGACAAATGCCAGCCCTGACCCAAGGATCAGAGAAGTACTTTGTCCACATCCGTGTCACATTTATGCCTCTGATTCTTTTTCCACTTGTTATCTACTGAGATGTGATACTGCGGGTCAGGGTCTGCCTTACACACATATACCTGTGGACTGATGCTGCCTGAAACTACGGCAGCACTAAACTGCTGGAGCTGCATTCAGTTATAAATGCTCAAAATGACAGAAGAATATTTACACCTGCATCACTTCTCTCCTGTGTGGGAAGAGGAATAAGCTACAAAAGCAGAAGGCAACTGTGCTGTAATGCAGTACTATGGCACGTACATTATATTCTCAGCTGACATATTGTTAAAGACTTCTAGTGCTGACCAAGGCAGGGCTGGAACAGAATCTCTTATGATGCTGCTACAGTACCTGTGGATGTTACTGTAAAGCAAATAATGAATAATAAAAAACAATAACTGGACATGAACAGTGTACGCTGCACTGTCGTGGGTAGACAATGCAAATTACTTGCAGAAATTTTTCCTACGCCTTGTATTCTGCTCTAGGTGACAAGCTCTTTGTTAACTTTTTTTCTTTGCTGTTAGCAATGAAAATGTGCATATGTGGCAGCTAGTAACTCAAGCTTCCCTCTGGGACAGTTAATCCTCTGCTTCTCGGCCCTATGCTTAGCTCCCTCCATCAGTTTTCCCCTACGGATCCAGTAACAGAGCAAGAGAAGACACGCTGGGAAGAGAACGCGAGCAATAATTAACCACAAGGAATGGAGAAGCAGGCCTGGTTTGAAAGAGCAAGAAACAATGGCTTGTCAAACAGCAGAACATCAGCACTTAATGGTTTAAACAAGTAACATGAAAGCCTTGTTCTTTCTTGTCCAGTGACACTGGAGTCTCCCTAGCCACAGAAATATCTCTCTGTTAAAGGATAACATGAAACAATCCCATCTTTAATAAGCCACTGGAAACCCAGAGGCACAATACAGACCCCCTTTGTTTGTCACAGACCTTATATGCGCAGAGGTCTTCAGATGAATGAGGTGCTAGACAGCAGTCTGGGAAGGCTGGGGGTGTTAACTCAACACCCTCCATCAGCCTCACAAACCATCGCTGCATGCACTCAACTCCACCCTGCCTTTCCCACAGTGCCCAAGGATAATGAAGAAATTATTCTGAAACTATAGGCCCATTAAAACGTCGAAAATAATTCCACTTCTATATGAAAGCGAGTTTTATGACATATATTTACTATAGGATTGACATGCAGAGAAAGAAAAAAACTTTAGCTTTGATGAGGTCAACAGTCAAACTCCAAAAAAGTGACTCACTTGCCTAAGTGGAGGCACTTGGTGCTGTTTGAGACCTCCTGGGGTCTCCCACTGCTTCTTGCCTGTCTTATGCACATCTTTTGGAATACCTTGTGACATCTCAAATAGCAGTGAATGCCTATGTCTAGATATCTGCATCGTTCTTCAGTCTGTACCGGGCTGCAGTTTCACCCTAAGGCTACTCTGTGATGAGCTAGCAGCTTGCAGAAAACTTTCTTTTCTTGCCTGAATCACAATAGCAATCAGTCCTTGGAGAACAAGACATTGCAGAGGAAGGAGGAAAATGTTTGACCAGGACAGAGCTCATTTACCCCCTCTGACATGCAGCATGTGGAGCACTTTTTAACCCACAAAAAGTGCTAGGAGGAAAAGCTTTGTTCCAGATGTCAGATCTTTAAGGCTTTTAACTGTGGGCTGAAGCTTCAAAACTGCAACAGCACCTAAAAAAGGGATTTGCTTAATAGATGTCACCCCACGTGCATGCCCCAAATGAAGTGCACTGCCTGAGCTATGCTCTAATATCCGTTTTACAGCTAGAATCATTGAATTGTTAAGTTGGAAAAAATGTCTAAGATCCCAAGTCCAACCCCAACCCACCCCACCATGCCCACTGACCATGTCCCTCAGTGTCACATCTCCACAGCTCCTGAACACCTCCAGGTATGGTGACTCCATCAACTCCCTGGGCAGCCTGTGCTACTGCCAATTGCTACCACAGTTTTGGAGAAGAAATTTTTCCTATTATACAAACTGAAACTCAAGTGGCACAACTTGAGGCCATTACATCTTGTTCTATTGCTAGTATGTGGGAAAAGAGGGTGACCCTCACCCCACCACAACCTCCTTTCAGGCATTTGGAGAGAGCAGTAAGGTCTCCTGCTCAGCCTCATCTTCTCCAGGCTGAACCATTTCAGACAGACCGAACCATCCCAGCTGCTCCCCATAAGGTTTGTGCTCCAGACCCCTCACAGTTTCCCTGCCCTTCTCTGGACGCTCCCAATGTCTTTCTTGTAGTGAGGATCCCAAAACTGAACACAATACTCAACACTGCATAACAGTGTTAGCTTCCACATTTGTACCTCTGGGTGACCAACTCTGTATTAACTTCACTGCAAGCATTACATCTAGAAGCAGAGACGCAGTTTCAAGACCAAGGACTTCTGAAGATTCATCCAAATGTTTGATTAAGACAAGGAAACCCCAAGCTCCTTGCTTCATGTTTTGCTTTCAGCAATAAACTAACGTGGGTGAAAAAATGAAGCTTCTGTTCTTTGCATGGGAGCTGAGCTGGCAGGTCCTGCTCAGGACTTTCTACACATCCAGCTTCAAGTGCAAGACACCTGGGAGTCACTTGACTCCCAGACTTATTCAGGCTCATGGCAGCTTCCCAAGCAGTCTTGTGTTTATTCTGAGAAAAGAGATCTGATGAGCTCTTTAAAAGTGAAGCAACCCAGAGCTCTGTCCCATTAGTCCTGCAGAGATAGATAAGTTCAAAAGCACGTTGGCAGGGAACATGTGTCTGACACCTTTTCCTTCAGTGATGCCTCTCCAAGTAGAGTCCTAAGCTAAACCACAGACTTCGATAGGACACCAGATAAAACAGAAGGGGAGTTAGGAAAGTATCTGGCAAAGATGTCCTGCTGAAGAACTGGTTGATAATACACATTATGTCCAAAAAATTCCTTGGAGCTCACACTTCATCAAACTAGATGATTCCCTAGGAGGAATGCAATCTGAAAAGGTGGTGAAGTGCATGAAAATAGGTAAGTGATTTCCAGTACGAAGTGTAACTCCTCTCTCAAAGTTGCCATGGAGAATTAAATGCAGGCAGGCTGGGCAAAAATCCCTCACTTACACCAGGACGAGAGCATGAAACAGACCTAGGAGTCAGACTGAATGATCCTTATGGGTCCTTTCCAACTCAGGATATTCTATGATTCTCTTACTATACTTCTTTGCTACTCACACACTTGCATAATAGTTCCAAACACTTCAAAGCAACCAGCATGACATTTGCTCCTCGCTACAAAGAGCAGCACAGTTTTGACCATGCAAGCCTTCTTCAGGGTGAAATAATCTTGTGAAGGGGAAGAGACAAAACTGGGAGACTGTAGAAGTGATAGAAAAAGACAGTTTGATTTTTCTCACAGGCCATATCTAGATTGGATTTAAGGAAAATGATTTTTGTGATAAAGACAGTGAGGCACTGGCACAGGATGTGGTGGTGAGGCCCATAGAGGTGGTGGTGCTCCATTCCTGGAGGCACCCAAGGTCAGGCTGGATGGTCTGTGAGCACTGATGGAGTTGTGGTGTCCCTGTTCATTGCAGGAGAATTGCGCCACATGGCCTTTAAGAATTCCTTCCAGCTCAAGTAATTCTATGACTTTATGTTTGAGTTTATGGAGCTGGTCTTTGGGAGTTTACCAAACTGCCACGTCTCTAAGCAAATCTCCAGTGTAGGATGAGGATGATCTTGGCTTACAAATCATCAGTTTGCTCTTCTTTTTTTCTTTTTTTTTCTTTTCTAGTTCTGTACAGCTTGCAGTTTTGCAGACCCTTTAGATGGATTTGGCAGGCAAATGGAGCTGAGTGTTTTTTGGGAGGATGCCTCATGGGCAGGGAAGGGTTACAGCCGCCAATGCCCCACATTCACAGTGCTTCTCTAAGCCTCCCTATGCACACAAACAAGACACGCTGCTGCGCCTCTCTCCTCTTGTTAAGAAAGATAAAATCAGGTCACTTAAAACGGGGAGAAGAAAGAATACAACAAAACTGGAGCTCAAAAATCACCGCTGTGGGAACATCCTGTACATGTAAGAGCAATGCAAAGGGAGAAATGAAATTCCTAAGTCAGGCTCTGGTTCTTGCACTGATTCCCTCTGTTGCCATGAGAATATATTTTTTTTTCCTGCCTTTGTTTCCCCACCTACAAAATGAGGACACGACTTACATAATCACTTTGCAAAGTGATTAGGAGGATTATCTATTATTTGTCATATGAGCAGAGTGTCAAGGAGTGTTTTTAATAACTAACTCATCAGCTTGTTATAATTTTGACAATACTTCAGCTCCTCCAAAGAAGGATAATTAAATTGTATTGCTCCACCACCCCCCTGAAAAGTGCAGACCCTTCAGCCATCTCTTTTGGGTTATCTTTACCTGAAGTGACTTCTCTGTGTAAGCTGTGTATGCGAGTCACAACAAGCAGCGCATTAAACAATAACAGATTGATTTGTATTTTAATAATCTGACCTCGTTTTAGCTGGACGGGCAGTGGTGTTTTACATCCCATCATGCTGCAGACACGACAGGTTATAGATCCTCGTTACACTGCTGTGAATATTGAGTGAGTTCAGTGGAGTGAGTCCAGCTTTGGACTTCTACCACAGAAACAGAGATGAAAACAACTTAGCAGTTTTTAAATAACTCGGAAGCAGCTGCAGCTTTGCTCTTCTGGCTGTAACCTGCTCAAGCCTGAGAGATTTTGTGCCCTTTGCAACTAAGGGCCTGGGTAAATTTCTTTTCCAGCCTACCCAAAGCCTGTTTTATTTGTTCTAATCAGATTGACCTGTATTCAGTTGGCTTCCTCTGAGCAAAATTCACTGCATTGCTCAAGAAAGAAAAAAAAGCCCTCGCAGTATCTGCCAGATGTAGTGACCCTCAGCTAAAAACTAAAGATTTTCATCAGCATATTATTTTATTTCTTCAGCTGATTTGCTTTTGTCTACTAAAAGCCTGTGGGACACAAAGACAGCACTAACTTTCCTTCCCATCACAATGCTCGCTGATAACATTAGCTGACCCACTTCAGTGCAGCAATGAGTTATGCTGTGAAATGACTGAAGGCAAATTGATTCTTCCATCTTTCCACAGTGCAAGTCACAATGCATGGAAAAGAAAATACTTATTTTATTTTTAGTCATTGTGAGAATTTACCCTTTACCGAAGATTGCTTCCTAGAGAGAAAGAAGCTGCCATATGACCAGGGTAAAGATGGTCAATGGTAATTTAGACTCTATTTATTTTTGCATATTACATAAGAGGGTGACTGTAGCTGAAAAGTTCTCAGTAATGATAGAGGGGTATTAGTCACTGTTTTCCTGTTGTTGACCAACTCTCAGTGCAGAAGGACAGGCATGATGGATATGGCACTTGGCTATGATTGCTTGTGATCAAGGATTTGCTGCACACTATCATTTTGTAGGGAAGAGGAGGGAGGGTTTAATTTCGTTATCAATCCATTATTAATATTCTTGATTGTTAACAATGACATTTGTGTGTGTGTGTGTTTTTTTCCCCATGTCAGAAAGCAGCGTTGGGCATATTTTGAGCTAAAGGGGGAGAGGAAGATAACTTCATGGGCTGAAAAATCGTACAAGAATGACTGGGTTTCTGAAGGTTGCACTATAAACCATGTGTAGAGCATGCATTACAGTAATCTCCATCACTAGGGACTCACTAATTGGGCATTTAAGATCGAGCATATAAATAAAATGCCTCCACATTGCAGGCAGATCACATGCAGACGTTCAATTCTGTTACGGCTACACTTTCTTCATGATTTCTGTTATATGGTCCATTGATAGCATTTTAAAATCTAATCCCCCAGGCCAGCAAGTACTAAAAGTACTTCCTAAATAACATATTGCCAATACTGATCTGAATTAAGACCAGCCTGTAAATGCTTTACCATGCAATTGACATGACTTTGCACAGTTGGTTTGAATTTTTTTTTTCTTCCATTCTTCCCAGATGATATCAAACAATAACTGCCTTTCAGTAAAAAGGTAGATAAGGAGATGATTCTCATTTCACCACTCAACACAGGAGCAAGAATAATACCACCAAGGGATTTAAAGAATGCTGCCAAACAGCCTAAGAATATAACTTTGGTCTTGTAAAAACAGTGACAGTTGTAGCTTATGTAGATGGAGCGTGTCTCCTTTCAGAAGATCCTGGAGATCTTTACCAATTGAAATTGGTAGAGTGTGCTGGTGTGAGCGAAGTGTTTTGCAGCAATCTGATGATCTTTGGACATTTTATTTTCAGTGTAAACATGAGAGATAGATTCACTTTGTATGGTGAAGTGATCTTTGGTAAACAAACAAACAAACAAACAAAAAATACTGCAAATAATTTACTGTAACTACCAAACCTTGTAAATTTGGTCATTTTTCTTCAAAAGTCCAGTCTCAGTTGTGATTTAAAATTTAAAAAGTGGCTATCGATAAGAAGATGCAGATGCAAGATGTTGAATATAAGATCACCAGGTCAGTAGTTCGATAAGTCTTAATTCTAAACAAAACGACTTCAAACTTTCCTTGCAAGGAAAGTCTTAGTTCAGAAACTTACCCTAAATTCAAAATTTTCTTCTTCAAATGATTAAAACTCTAAAAGAATTGATATAATCAACGCCAAATACCTGAGCTTCCCAAGGAGTTTTTTATTACATCTGCTTTAAGTCTCCCTGACACTATTTCTGGCCTCTATTTTTGGAACATTAGGTGATTCCCAAAGTTACTCATTACGCAGCTGCACGGCTTCACCCCTTGCTTCAGGCTGGGGAGAGCACGCCTGAACAGAGCCCAAGTTCTCCTCCAACACGTCTTGGTGTGTACAGGTGGCACAAGAGATATTGACTATTTGTTGCTTTAGCTGCAGAAAAGAGTGGTGTGCGGAGGAAAACGTGACTCAGAAATGATCACAGTGCAGTGCTTCTTGGCTTCTTCAGGTCTGGTGTAACCAGCTCAGGATGGATGGACACAATGATCCTAACGAGTCCCTTCCAGCTTTGGTTATTCTATGGTTCTATGATGCGCAGCCCTTGCTGAGGGCTGTACACTGAATTGGATGGCACTTTTACACTTAGCAGATACTAGCAGAGGTCCATTGGGTCAGTGGGCCAAGGGGTTTAATGTGGTGTAAGAGGTCAGTAGGATGATGCTGCGCTGCATCAAGACAGAGTGTGGCCAAGGCTCTAACGCTGATCTTTGAGACAAATGCAAGCTTTCTTACAGGTATTATGGAGTGAATCTAAACTCTAGTACACTATCACATCTCCAGTTGCCAGCACTGCTTGGTTCCTGTTTTTTGAACCATTCATGCTAGATCTAGATTTCAATTTGGCACTGGTGAGGCTGCACTTGAAGTGCTGTGTTCAATTTCGGGCCTCTCACTGCACAAAAGACATTGGGACACTGGAGTGTGTCCAGAGAAGGGCAACATAGCTGTGAAGTGTCCAGAGGACAGGTCTTATGGGGAGAGGCTGGGGAAATTGGGATGGTTCAGGCTGGAAAAGAAGCTCAGGGAGAGCCTATTGCTCTCTACAAGTGCCTGAAAGGAGGTTGTAGTGAGATGGGTGTCAGCCTCTGCTCCCTGGTAATAGAGGCAGGACAAGAGGGAATGGCTTTAAATTGCACAAGGAGAGGTTCAAGTTTGATATTAAGATAAACTTCTCAGAAAGAGTGGTAATGCGATGTCACAGGCTGCCCAGGGAGGTGGTGGAGTTACTGTTCCTGGAGGAGGTCAAGAACTGTGGGTACGTGGCACTGAATGACATGGTCAGTGGACATGGTGGGAATGGGTTGGGATTGGTCTAGATGATCTCAGGCAAGTCTTCCAACCTTAATGATACCATGATTCTATGATTCTATGAAACCAGCTGTGGAGGGGGCAGCAGTGAGGATGAGAGCTTCTTGCTATTTCTCCTTTAGTGTTTATTTTCTTAATCAGTATATAAACAGCCACAGAGGTCACAGACAGCTCATCTCTTTCCAGGGCAGGCACCCCTCAAATGTATATTTCTCAGTTTTCCTTTTCTTGCCATTCTATTTATTTTTCATTTTCTTTTCCTTAAATGCAGATCCTACAGAAGCTGCACCACTGACCTACTTTTTTAAATACATCATAAAACCCCCTGTTTTTTCTGAATGATTTAGTACAGAATTTATACTGCAAGGACTAGACCAAGCAGGTAATGGACCAAAGCAAACATTTACTGCAGCGAGTGTAAAATTAAAAAAAATAGAAATAAAACATAGACTTTGTCAGGCTGTTTGAAAAATGCAAGCAGTGCGCTGAATTGTGTCAAAACATAAACCAAGCAATTCTTTTTAGCCATGCAAATCTTCTGTAGACAGTCTGAAGTCTCAATTGTGGGGTTTTCTCTACAATATTAAAGCGAAGACCTTCCTTTCACTGCAGAGTGATAAAGAGGCACTAAGCCCCGCTCTGTCGTTAGTCACAAGTCATTTTAATGTGGGTCTGCAACACTGTGAAAGATGACCTGCAAAAGGCAAGTGGCAGGCTATAATTCTGTGCTTTGGAAGGTAACACCAGGATCTACTAGCTGATAATTGACTTTCCTGTTATACACTTATCATCTGTAACACTTTTAGACCCTCAGTGGGTCCTTGCTAGCAGTGTGTGCGTTAATCCTCATGATAGGGATGGAAAAGTAAGCTGTCCTATCATGGAAATAACTGTCTCATCCCGTTTGAAAGCACTAGCAGCAGACATGTAGCTGTGATCCCAATTTCAGACACCAGTCACCAGCCATTAATTATCCTTCTTTTATTTGATACGAGCACTGAAAATTACCAGGATGCTGTTGTAGAAGAATATTATAAGATATTGCCTCTACCCTGAAGAATTTATATCTGACTGTGCTAGAGGAGTATTGTAGGAAGTACCTTGACATTGGTGCCCTGCTCTTGACCACTTCTCTAAGTGCTGACATGTGGCTGTTGTCAGAGATACAAGGATGGATCTTGGTTTTGCCAGGTCTGAGTGCTCAGAGATCGCGTTAAGAAGGGATTTCACAAGTGTTACCTGGGCTGCTGGCACTGCTGCTCCTTTACGTTTGACATTGTGGAGTGGCAGGGCAAGCAGCAGAAACCAGCTTAATTAACACATATAATGAACCTATCTGCATGTACCTACTCTGAGCAAGCAGTGCTACATTCATGTGTGGATTACAGTTACATCCACTTGTGGAGGGTGATGTTCACCTTCGTGAGATGAGACAGCCCACAAGGCAGTGCTACAGCCTTAAGTACAGACTGCGGGCTGCTCCTCTACAGGTGCTGAGATTTAAGGGGGGATGAAGTACATCCAGAGCAGGCTGAAAAAGCAAAATACAGCTGGGTAATCATGTGCTGCACCTTGCTAGCCTGAAGGAATCATAAAATCATAGAATCATTAAGGATGGAAAAGACCACTAAGATCCCCGAGTCCAACCCCAACCCCCACCATGCCCATTGACCACGTCCCTCAGTGCCACATCTCCATGGTTCTTGAACACCTCCAGGGACAGTGACTCCACCACCTCCCCGGGCAGCCTGTGCCAATGTTTCACCACTCTTTTGGAGAAGAAATGTTTCCTAATATCCAACCTGAACCTCAACCGGCGCCATCACCTCAACCTTAAGGCCATCACCTCTCATCCTATCACTGCTACCTGGAAAAAGACATCAACACCCACTTCACCACAACCTCCTTTCAGGGAGTTTGAGAGGGCAATAAGGTCTTCCCTGAGCCTCCTCTTTTTCAGACTGAACAATCCCAGTACCCTCAGCAGTTCCCCATAAGACTTGTGCTCTGCGTCCTTCACAGCTTTGTGCACTCCAGGGCCTCAATGTGCTTCTTGTAGTGAAGGACTTAAAACTGAGCACAGTACACAAAATGTGGCCTCATCTGGGCCAAGTACAATGGGAAGGTCTAACTGGTATAGGAGCATGAGCGAGCAGAATTACTCCATTTAAGAAATACAAGAACTGATAAATACTTGGCTTTTGACTCCTTTCCTGCCTTGGTGAAAGATGTCTCCTACATGTGCTTCTTAGTTTGCACTGTAATCCTCATCTGTCTTAGTGTGTGTATTTTGTATACAGACTTGAAAGTCCTGATGATATCTGGTTTTCAATAGCATTGCCCCAGCTAGATCTAGCAGGTAATTTGGCTCTCGTTTATTTTGTATATTTGATACATCTCTTCATTAAGAGATGTGTTTTCTTTAGGGGAGCAGAGAGGGGAGGGACGGACATAAGGAATGGAAGCATTGCCAAAATTTACGTTAAAAATACTGAAATCCAAGAGAAATACAGACCTATTTCTTTGCTTCTTTGGTTTCTTTAACCTAAGTTGTGTACTAACACTGATTATTTTTTTTTCTTATAATTCATTTGGCATGTTGAATATGCAGTGACTTTCAGAGAAATAATTTGCTATTTCTGAAACAAGTTTCACTAAAGGAAGCTCATGGATATAGGATAACGTCTCTAGCCAGTTTCAGTTCTGAACTAGACCATGAAATTATAAATAATAGTTATGTTCTTCATAAGCCAGTGAAAATATGATTGTAAAATAGCTCACTTTTAGGTCACAGATAAACTCAAGCATCTGAAGGCAGTTCAGAAGAGCTGCATATGGATGCCAGCACATGAAGGCAAAAAAGCTGAAAAATGTCTGCTAGGGGGTTATGACTGTGGGCAGCTAGTGTAGAGCTGCAGTTGGCTTGAAGTTGATGCGCTGTTGGTTGGGCTAGATGATCTTAGTGGTCTTTTCCAACTGACACGATTCTATGATTGTAAGTTTTCCTTTATTTTACTGTATTCTGTTTAAATTGATACCAAGCTGAAAAACATTCCTGCAGGAATGCAGAAATCAACACTGACCCCCTTTACTTTCAGTTTCTGAAGCAAAACATGTACAAGTTATATCTTGGCAATTCCCTTACTCCCAATCAACTCAGATACCATAGTTCTGAAAAGTAACCACTTTCTTCCTTGATCTCCTCCCTTTTGAAAATTCCCTGTTTCCTTTTATAAACTATTTCTTCCCATCTTTTCTCTTACATACTCAGAAATTCCCTGACCTAAAATGCAGCCCTCAGCAGCATCTCTGCAACAACTGCTCAAATATTCAACTTCAACAACTATTCAAACTTTACTATTTGGGTTCAACCCATCAGCTACTGCTCCAGAACTAGGAAAATAAACTTTCCCCTGCAGAATTCGGAGAAAAGCAATATTTGTATTAGCTGTTGTATATACTTCATCTTTTCAGCCATGTATGTGTTTGGGTTTGGGAACTGGCAACTCAAGTCAGGGTTTCTGAAGAGAGGTTTCTCAATAAGACATTAATAGAAGTCATAAGGTCTAATTTGGGCAGGCTTATGAGATCAGGAGCTCACCAAGGGGAAAAATAAATAAGAAGTTTGACAGACTTTAAGCTTTTTGTTTTGCTGTTCAACTCTACTCCAAAAATTTCACATGAAAATTATTGACATACATTACACCTATGTGAAGTTATTCTTTTAAACAATATCTACTTAATTTAAATGTATTATTTGGTTTAGTGATTAAGATGTGTTTGTTTACGTAGAAAATTTAATTGCTTTAAGCAACATTAAGCAACAATTGCTGCATGGAAAAAAAATACAATTTGTCTGTTTTCGTGTGCTCTTTTTTCTTCTAGAGCTACATGGTGTGAAATGGTCTTTCTCTTTTAGGGGGACCAAACTATGACAAACATTTTGTTCTGGAACATCATGCTACTGCCTGGTGCTTTTGAAGATGTGGTGGCCGGAATTCATGCATGTCTGAAGGACATTTCTGGATGTAGGTATGGAAAAACCACTTTCCTTCTAACTGGATTTTAAATAAAACAAAGAGATTGAGAGGGGAGTTCTGATAGCAGAAGAAGGTGTGAACACTTTGTATGTCCTTCTCTATCATATGCTGGCATAGATTTATAGAAAAATATATTCAGACATATAAAATGCTGCATTTACAAATATGCATTATATATAATGCTGTACGTACAGCTGTTGTGATGTACAGAAATTTACATAGACAGAAATATGTATTTATATATACATAAACAGGGTGTGATTTTATGTTATAATTCTATACCACCAAGACCTGCTGCAATGATGCAGCTTCAACACCTCAAATGGCTTTTGTTGCTAGCCTAAAAAAGCAGCACTCAGGGAGCTAAACTGAATGGTCAAAACCACCTGCCAGTATAAACATATGTCTTCATAAAACAGGTTTGTAGGTACATCTGCACTAGAAAATTTCTCCTTATATAGGCCATGCTTATACCCTCAAAGGAAAGGGCAATTAAATGGCATTGTCTGTACTCGACATCATGTATTGTCATTGACTAAAATTCCCCATGCTCGGAGGCAGGAGGATTCTTCTGCAATCTGCAGAGAAGAGCAAGCAAGAGCAAAGAGGCAAAGTACTTTGCCCAAAGTTGCTCTACAGGTTGAGACTCAAACTCACAGCGTTAAACTAAGTGCCCTGTGTTTTGCAGAAGACTGGCATTCAAATTTTTTGAAGCCTCTGGCTAAGAAGAGAGCATAAGAACAGCCTATATTCCTCATCAATATGCAGAAGTAGAGGCCAAAGATACAGCCAAGCCCTGAGCCTTCTCACAGAGTAATGCAAAATTAACAAGTCACCAATGAGTGCTTCATCAAAATTTTCATTAATCCTGAAATTAATTTCCATTTGAACTTAATATTCCCTTTCCTGAGGAAGTTCCAGTTGGTAAGAAATCTAAGTATAACCTTACTTTCAAAGAAGCCTTTACAAAAAAATCCTATTGACTATGATTTTATATGAAGCAATGAGCCTCTTGAAGTTCTTAGAGAGTTGTAGTTCTCTGTGATTTTTTTATTGCTGTGACAAGAGTTCATCACTCAAAAGAAACATGAATCATAAAATCACTTAGGTTGGAAATAACCTCTAAGTTCATCTAGTCCTACTGTTCACCTGCCACAAATATTGCCCACTAAACCATATCCCTAAAATACCACATCTTCACATCTCTTGAACACCTGCAAGGTTGGTGACTCCACCACTTCTCTGAGCAGGGTAACAAAAACATAAGGAATAGGCTTATCTAGGACCTTCTATTTTTCGATAGCAGACAGAGTTACCACCTAAACCTCCTGAATTCCACACAGCTGAGATCTCTAACAACCCACATACCTCGCCTTCTTCTTGTAATGAAAACTGAAGAGTATATGTTCCTGAAAGAACAGAGGGCTGAGAGCCATGGGCAAATCCTCCTTCAATGCTTGGGCAAGTCTGAAGTATCTAAGCAAACCTTGCTAGGCTCTACAAGCTCCTCTCAGTCACCCCCTACTACCTTGCCCTCTTCCTCAAAGCCCTTTCTGTCCTGCAGCCACCCTCTATACAACAGAATTCATTTTCCCATTCGGTACTTTATTTTGATGTTCCAGGCATAAAAAAGCAAATAGTTCCCTCAAGCCATTTCCTCTCTATGAAACTGTGAAATAGGTTTGCAATTTTGGAGCAGTCTTAAATGCGTTGTTATATTGTGAAAGAAAAGGGGAGGAGGAGGGAGCTTCTTTTCTAACTTTGAGTACTGAATGCAAAACCAGATTGAAATTCTTCAAATAAGGATTTCATAGCTTCTGCAGTTATCAAGGCGGATGGCTCCCTATTTGCATACTGCTATCTATATAAAGGAAATGAGACTCAACGGTTTCATTATAATTATATAGCTCGGTTTTCAGTATTAATAAGCCTATTGTTATCACCACTGCCTTTCTAAAAATCCTCCATGTTTCTGTCACGCAAGCTGAAATACTGGAATTTATTTTTAAGGCACATACTAAAGAGGTAAATCCATTCCAAAGACTATCCTTGTTTTGTTGCTGAGAACTGAACAAGTTTTCTGGAAATTATCACTGAGGTCTGTGCTTGATCATTGGGTTTTCAATATTCCCTTTCTTGCCAAGTCTGCTTGGGATGCACAGCACTTTGCTTAAAATTCACAAGGAATGGAGATGCATATTTTAAAGATGGTATCAGTGCCATTTTCTGTGGGACGTCAGGCAGTTCCCTGGTGCATGGGTTGATGTTCTGTTAAAATGGAACATCCTGCATTGAACTACAAAAGAAGGTGACTGATAATTAAGGTGAAAATGCAGCTCTTCTGTCTACGCTGCAGAACTGTTATCAGATGTGTGAACTCTTATCAGGCGTCCTCTTATCTCTCCTCCTGTTCCTCCTGCACTGGAATCCCACACCAGACTCCCATTGAGATCAATGGGAGCTCTACCTGGGAAGTGAACACTGCAAAGCACAGTCTGGTCTAAGGGATATGGCACATAGAAACAACATGTAAAAGGAAAAATCAATGGCTTTTGAAGCTAATAAAATATGCATATATGTATAAATAAAGTTGTTCATTTGGTGGCACAACCAGAAAAACCAGCTAAGGCTCGACACTGAAATGTTTCAACTTCACATTTTAACCAAAGGACACTCTGGTAGGGTGAAAAAAGTGTTTTTCTGCCAGGATAGAAAAATGTAAAGAATTCTGAAGCTCACTTTCACAGTCTTCAGCAGGGATGTAGCTGTGCATTTTGCATAGGGAAAATAAAAACACACCTCCTTCAAGCAGATAACAAAGGGGAGCTTTGTGAAGAAGGTCACAATCACAAAAGCAGGTGATTTATCTATCCAACATCTCTGCATGTCAGACATTTCAACTCCAGGAGATACCAGCAGCTTTTATTTGCCATCTCTGTGGCTGATCCCAATCTGCTCCTTGCAGGCACAATGAGAAGTGGGCCTTCAGGGAGAGAGGTTGGTGAGGAACAAATACTTGAGGTATGTGAAGGAGGTGAGCAGAGGCATTGAAAACCACAAGGTTTGAACTTCAGGTGATGTAAATCAGGGGGCTGTTAAAAGAGATAAAAAAAAAACAAAGGAGAACAGGAGGAAAGTGTTTTACAGACATGAAACAGGAAAGAAATTTTTGCAGCAGGATTTTTTGAGAGGGTAGAAAATAAAGATAGACAATATTCCAGGGAAGAGGTTGCTGTAATCAATAACTGATATACTGAAACTTCACAGCAGCTTTCTTGGAAGGATCAAGCCCACAAAAAGCTGATTCCAAGCACATGAGAGAAATAAACTTTGATAACACCCTTTTGGTTAGTATTTACCCTAAGACCTCACTTGTATGATTTTGGATGCTTTGAATTCCTGTTAAGCCCTGAAATTTGATGCAATTCTAGGAAATTCAGACCCTAAACCATATCAGATAATGTAAACCCATACCTGTAAGGCACTGCATCACAGCTACATTTCTGAAGAACTGCTCTGTAGGAGTTACTAGGCACATGACTCTATTATACTGTTTTTCATGGCAACCACGTGACTAAAACTCTGTGTGATGCTTAAAAAAAAAATTACCACTGAGATTTAATCCTTCCATAAAAACAGTTCTAGCTCATTCTTCACCTACCATGAAAAAAACCTCAAGTCTAGATTTATCATCTCCCCACGTACTTGTCAGATTGCATTATCCTCACAGAACACAAAAACTCAAACACATACCCTCTAGTAAGGAATACACAGAGTCCTGATGTGGGAAGGATTAAGCATCATAATAGCCAAACCAAACAATTTCTAAGGGCTTCATATAGAGTCTGTCGAACATGTTTTATAGCTCTGAGGAGAAAAACAAATGCAAATGTAAACCACCTCTAGGAAAGGCAACTTCTTCCAGGTGTCCAAATGCACTAAATCAATTCATTTATTTTCATTTGGGCAGAGTCCCCAAGCTTTCACCATCTACAGAACTATGAAAGGAGGGGGAGGACTGACTCTGGTGTATTTGTATCAAAGATTCCCAAGGCAGTTTAGTGGACTAGATGCACTTTTATAAAAATTAATGTAGCTGAAAGAAGTTGAGAGAAGAAGGAAAAATAAGTCTCATGTTTTGACCACTGTCAAAGAAACGGCTCCTTTCAAATCTTCCACAACCACATTTTGAGCACTGTGCTCTTGATCTAAGCTGTGGACATTTGGGCCCAAACTTGCACCTAATATAAAACATTTTTAGCTAGATATTCTGAAAGATACAGTGAAAACGAACACTAGATGTGGAAACTCAATGGCAAGTTATTTTGGAAGAATCTGGACCTTCAAAACCATTGACACTGTCAGGGAGGAGTAGGTATGGCCATTTGAATTGCTGAAGAATCTGCGTGCAACAGGCTAAAGAAGACTATTCCTTGGTGTACTTCTCAGATCAAGTTAAATCAACAAATTCCTTCCAATACCAAAGTCAAAACTGCACAGCAAAAAAGTTCTTGATAAGCAGCTCCTGTTTCCATACCAACTTCAAAGGTCTGTTCCTTCATTACAGGGTTAACTTGTATCACAAAGAAATGCCCATGTTG
This sequence comes from Centrocercus urophasianus, assembly GCF_019232065.1. NCBI lineage: Eukaryota > Metazoa > Chordata > Aves > Galliformes > Phasianidae > Centrocercus > Centrocercus urophasianus. The sequence continues at coordinate 1,970,080 of NW_024885355.1, forward strand.
TAGAGTGAAATATACCTGCTAGCAGACAAATTATCAACAGAATAGACAGGAAAGTTTAATGGCTGAAAGTGGTAGATAAATCCAGGCTGCAATTATTTTAACTCATAGACTCAAGAATAATGAAGGTCTTGCTAAAAGTTCCAGCGGAGTAACCAGCAATGGCCATTTCTGAAGTGTTAGATGACAGATTCCTCACCACAAAAACACAAAACATGTTGCAGTTCAGAAAGGAATTATCTCAGAGAAATGCTGTCATCCTTGCGACAAAGTAGATGTCAACAGTGTACTCTTCTTGCTTTCTTAACTAAGCATTACTGTGTACCAAAATATGCCTTTAGCTCAGTAAAGTCTGTGAGGCGGATGTTTTCTGTTTACACTCCGTACTTGTTAGAGACAGCCTTTATACACCCGATCCTTTTAATCTCTAAACCTACCACAGGCTGAGAACTCTTCTGGGGACAATGTGTATGTATGTGTTTCTGTGTCCCAAGGATGTGCTCCTGTGTGGGGTGGTGCACCCAACTATTTGCCGTAACTTTGGTGGAGTCGATTTGTAGCACCTTCTATTTTATTTTATTTTCTCTTGTTCCTCTTCTCAGTGCTATCTTTCAGCAACTTTCTCTATGCTAGCTAATGCAGCAAATGAGATTACACTGTCTACTACTGTTGATATGCTCAGACAGCATGCTGCCCATGTTATCAATGTCACTCTCCACCATCCTCCTACATTCCTTCTAACTTAAACCTTTTGAAACCACTGGCCAGCATGGACTGATCTATTACTAATCTCTGACAAATCCTATGTTAATCCTTCCTCGCTTGTGGCCTTATCACTTCCTACTGAAGACAATAGGAATTTGATTCAAAAAGGACATGAACATAAGTCATGAGTCACAGGCAGTATTCAAATACAGAGTAAACCAGACCTGACTCCTCCCAAACTGAATTTCAGACAAGTGGAGAGACCAGGTTGCCTGTTATCTTCTGCAGGATTAATGAAGCAACTGCGCAGAGAGGATGTGCACTTAGTGATAGACAGCCATAGACAACAGTGTTTGTTTTCTACAGTAGATGGAGAAATTCTTACAAAAATTGTCTTATCCTATCAAGTAGCTATAGCTTGTACATAAGGTGTGCAAGTATAGTAAGAGATTTGTACTTTTTATTATACTGTTCATTTCCTAGAATGCAGGAGGGTTTCTATGAGAACCTATAATTTGGTAAATTGACTTTTCTGTCCTGCTTCTCTACTTGCACTGTTAGCAAAATATTCTGATATAAAATTTTAAGTCGTCTCATTATGGCAAACTTCTTCAAATCTAATTTTTACTTATTGTTATTTTTTATTCTCTGTTCTTATGGTAGCTGCTCGGAAGACAAATACAGAGCCAAGGTTCCTTTAATGTATATGCTGAGCACACAAGTATTTTGGAAAAAAATATATACTGTCTAGATGGAGAAAGAGATTAAATAAGCACAGAAGGAAGAAAGGTGAAAATAAAGAAGTGAGATCACAAGATGATAAAATCATCCAGAACAATGAATTTCAATTTATTTTTCAATATATTAATTTAAGCACATGCTACTAACGATCACAACAACCTCTGTGCTCAGATAGTAGTCACACTGCTTCATTCAGAAACGCATTTGGTACCTTAAATCTGGGCAGTAAAAAATACGGGTAAAACTCCAAATATAAGGTGAAAGACAGTGCTGGTTCCATTTGCTTTGGAGTTAGTATTTTTGTAATGTGTAAATAACATCAGTGTGCCTAAAAGACCACAATGAAATATTTCATGTAGGAAGAAAATGAAAATACTGAGTGATCTAGCCAGGGTCAAGGAACTTGTGAAAGTAAAATCTAAGTGCCTTATCCTCAAGCTTGTTCTCTGTATTGGAGGATGTTCTTTCTTAAAACAAAACAAAACAAAACAAAAAAACCTAGAGAAAATGGACAAAGAGTCATTAGGGGATTATCTTAAACAATTTAAAGTCAGTTGTGCTTGCCAAAACTATTGACACTCTCCTTTCTGCAGTGCAGAGGGACTCTTTCAGGGCATATGTGCTCACTTGCTAACTTGTAGAGCCTGTAAGTCACAAATAACGATCTGCTATAATGTCCTGCGGAGTTTCACAATTGCAAGTTTCTGCTTCGTCAAAATAAAATTTTATCTGGAGCACCAGAGAAATAATTAAACACTCCTCTTTAAGACCCCTCTTTAAGAAGAGAATGATGATATTCAGACCTAGAAACAAAACCTCCTTCATTTGTTTGCTTGAATTTTGTGCCCTGGATCATTTTTAAGTAGGATATAGTAAATCTGTTGAAAGATTCCTAAATAAAAGGGCCAATGATATTGCTTTTATTTTGATTAAAGGTCTAATCGTCTCCTATTGAAGTCTATCAGTGTATAATTAGCTTTCCATAGAAATTATGCTAACTAGGACTTTAATAAAGAAATCTGTACTATGAGACTTTTTGAAGAATCTTATAAAATTCCACAAAAGAATTATAACTGTAGGGTTTGCCAGCCAAGCACTTATTAAAAACTGCAGGAGTAGAAACACAGAAAACAAGCAAGGCCCTATTATATTCTGAAGGAATTTCCCACATGTGATGGATAGCCAAAAATCCAGACCTCCTTCCTAAACTGTCCCATGAGAAGGGATCTTTACAGAAAACATCACTTCCCTGCTGCCTACATTCCCAATGAATTAGCATTAAGATTACCAAAGTCCTTTTCCGTCCATCCCCATATCGCCAGGTTCATTTCATGGATTTGGCACTTTGTTCTTGCCTCCTTGTGTTGCCAAGATCAGTCTTGACAAGGGTTTTCAAGGCGGGGGGAGCAGCCATGGCTAGGGGCAAAATCACAGCTTCTGAACTTCATGCTTGTCAATAGCTGTTTTACTTTGCGTTGCCATACTAATGTGCCTCATAAATATTCCCTGGGGCTCTACACACCACCACGCTGCTGTTGTCTTATTCATCAATACAGTCAAAACAGAAGCAGATGCTGTCAGTTAAGGTCAAAGCGTGCTTCTTTCGGATCTCCAGAGTGAAAAGGCCTCAGTCTCATCTTATGAAAGATCCAAATATTCTGTATTCATTTAACAAGTAACTCTCAGGGCTCAGAGATCTCCTGTGATGACCCTAATAATTAACCTTAACTGCTGAATCAAGCTTTCCCCTTCATGCCAACCTCTCTGCTCTCCCAATTTCACTTACTCTTTTCTCCTAGGGTGCTTTAAATTCTTGGCATCCAGGACACAGCACAGCCCACAGGCCATGCTGGGTGAGAAGGCATCTAACAGGATAGGAAATGACAGCCCAGGCTTCCTCCCAGATGAAAGACAGGAGTGAGAAAGGTATGGGGAGGGACAGTTGCTACTTATCTACAGGATGGCTGAGCAGGCAGATGTTGCTGGCTTGAGCTTTCCTCACATGGCTACATCCCTACATTTGAACCCTCAGCACTAGAGATGCTTTCAAAGCTGGTAACGCAACTTATCAGGTTAGTTATTAGATGCAATTTTTCATATATATTTATAATTTTATCCCAAAGCAGCACATCCACTTGGGACCAGGTTTTTAAACTTGATTTTTGTCCAGCTCAGATTGGATATCAGGAAGAGGTTCTTCACTGTTGTTTGGGCACTGGAACAGCCCCCTCAGTACATGGTCATGTCACTGTGCTGCTGGAATTCAAGAACATCTGGACAGTGCTGTCAGACATATGGTCTGATTTTTGGGTGGTCCTGTGTGGAGCCAGGAGTTAAACTTGATGATGCTTGTGGGTCCCTTCCAAATTGGGATATTCTATGATTCTATGTTTCTTGATTTCCATTAAGCCTAGAAATACGGGCTTGTATACACAAGCACATGCAGATCACGAATTTCCATTGTTTTTTTATTCCTTAGAAAATTTTGCTATGGGCTCCACACCAAAAATCAGTGACTCTGAATATGATGGTCAGTGTCTTTCTATTAAAATACTGACATAGAGTTCATTCTGAAACCAAGAGAAGGCCAACACTTCAAAAAAGCTCCAGGGAAGAGACATTTATCAAAAAGTCCTTGTCTTTTCTGCCAAAACTACTAACAAAACAAACTTCTGGCATGTGCATGGATTGTGGACTTTGTGTTCATGCAGACTTCACGGCATCGTCCACAGTGTCTTCTCAGAGATTGCCCTTGCACATCTTAGTAAGGAAGATCTGTGAGTCTCTTCTGTTACTTTCTTACATATCTATTACAATAAAACTTAGTCCTGGGCAAATTGTATTGCTTGATGGAGAAATTCTGCTACAGTGAATTATATAAATATAGTGAAACACTGGCAGAGGTTGTCCAGAGAGGTGGTGGTGCCCCATCCCTGGAGATATTCAAGGTCAGGCTAGGTGGGCTCTGAGCACCTGAGGGAGCTGTTGGTGTCCCTGTTCATTGCAGGAAAGCTGAAGCAGATGGCCTTTAAGGGTCCCTTCTAGCTCAAATGGTTCTATGATTCTGTGGTATGCTCTGTCTTTTAATGTACTACAGCCACACAGTAAATAAGCAACCTTGCAACTTTCACAACTATGTGAAATGGTTAGCAAACATTTCACAAAATACCAGTAACTTGTGCAGAACACTTTGGAGACCTCTCAAAGCATGCTGATCTATTTATGGTCCCCTAATTGCTATGTGCACATACCAAACGGGGAGGTTTGCTCTTATTTTAATACCAGTCTTCTTCTGCAAAAGACATGGCATGTCAGAGAAGTAAGACAGCTGCCTACACAGCTAGAGACACTGTGATTGTCTGAAGGCTTTAATAAAAGTGGCAGCAGTGAGAGAAGTAAAAGACAACCTCCATTTCTCATGCAAACCTCGTTTGATAAAATCTGTAGTCATTCAATAAGTATAAATGTCATAAAGAAGATATGCTGACAATGACAGAAAATGAGCAGGCTTATGTGGGGAAGTAATAGGGATGCAGACCTCTAACAACATTGCCTGGCTCTCTTTCGTTAAGGGAAGATTGATCCTGACCCTTTTTTTTTTCTCTGTTCTGCAGTGTTGTAAGCAATCTGCCTCAAGATACTCATTTCTAGAGGGAAGAGTCTACTCAAAATTTCCCCTGCAAACTCTGATCTCCTTCAGGCTCTTTGTATGGAACAGCCCCACCTTGGGCCATGCCAACAATTTTGGAACTCATCTGGTTGAACATTTTCTTGTTCAAAGAAAGATAAGATATTCTCATTCTAGACATAGTCCTTGTTGAGCACTGGTGTACAAAAAATATTAAAGCAATGTCCATCCCCTTTTATGTCATGTGGTTAAATATTCAGCCTCCACTTCCCAAAACTCTGATGGCTTCAGGCTCACTGTCTGATGGTTAACAAGAAGTGTTAAGAGAAAAGAGCCCCTGCTGCCACATCTTACATGGACAATGCATACCAAGCTGCAAACTGGAGGAATGGCAACAGCTGGAACTCTGTTATGACAAAGACCATCATCAAGCCAATTCTTGAAAACTTATTTGGCTCCAAGGAAGCATTATAGATGCTCATCCCTAGCCTAAAGAAATGCAACATGCTCCAGAAAGCAAAATTAATTCAAAATATGTATTTGATTTCTAATGAAAAGAGAGTAGGGAATAGAATGTGAATCTTTCCATTGGTTTATTAAAATCTCCTTGTTAAAGTTGCTTCTGTTCAAATGAGAAACTTACCAGTTTAGCTTAAGCTGATAACTTGAGCCAAATGTGTTCAGTTGCAGTGCCATCAAAAAGGACAGATTATGGAGCTGCTGCTCATTTGTGTGTTTGCTCTGATGAAATACAGACATTCATCTTTGTGGAACTGGTAAAACAATTGCATCATTTTCAACTGAAAATTGAATCAATTCACCCAGCAGCCGCTGAACTAGGAGATATAAAAACTACCTTCTGCTATGCAGCCACTTTGTAGAGTAGGCTCCACTTTGCATTCATCTGCAGTGCCTTCACCTTTCCCATTTATTCTCAAGTGTCTTTTTGAAAGCCATACATACAACAACAACAAAAAGGTGGTTTTTTTTTGTTTTTTTTTTTTTTTAACCCTATAAACCATCCACTTGTGAGCATGAGGGCTTTGGTACTGGTGGTCTTTTGTCTGAGTATGAATTGCTGGGGAGATGACTGCCCCCATGAAAGTACAGATCCCACCTGCAATTCCCCACAATACTCAGAGATGTTTGCCTCTGGAATTTTCACTCAGGTCACTCAAGTTTCCTTACAAAGAATCAAACAGTGTTCCACTCTCATGTCAGACCCCACACGGAGTAAACCATTTGGTCAAAAATCATAGTTATTTATTCAAACAAAGAAGGAAAGGACACTTGCTTTGACAGCTCATGCCCCCTGGGCAAGTCTCAATGTCTGGAATCGCCAATTGAACGGTAATCACTACCATAAACAAAAATCACTGCTTTTGGATAGCAGAGCTCTTTGTGACAAAAGAAAGAACTGTTATGATTCATACAGTGGAACTGACAAAAAGCTGTGCAGAAATGCAACAAACGCTAATTATAAACCACAGTATTCCCAATATTTCCTTGATATGATAATTAGTTGTTACTCATGTTGTTAATGCTCTTGAGGATCTTATCCAAGGAGCTAACATCATCCAAATGGATTTTAGTTACCTGAGTATTCTCTGGCTTGATTTCCATCTGTCACTTCAGAGCTTGGTGAATCTCCTACAGATCCTGTGTCATAGCTTTCCAAGCTGGAAAGTTGAGATCATAGAATCATAGAATCACAGAATGGCTTGAATTGGAAGGGATTTTAAAGACCAGCTATTTCCAACCCCCTACAATGGGATTGGATACCTCCCACCAGACCAAGTTGTCCAAAGGCTTTTCCAACCTGGTCTGGAATGCCTACAGGGATGGGTAACCCAGAATATTACTGAGGCATCTGTTTCAGTGCTTCACCACCATGATAATACATAATTTCTTCCTAATATGTAAATTAAACCTACCCTTATTTTTAGTTTAAAACCACTACACCTTGTTCTATCACTACAGTCCATAAGAATCCGTCTTCAGTGTTTCTGTTATCCTCTTTAGGTACCATAAGGCTACTACAGCCTTCTCTTCTCCAGGCTGAGTAATGTCAGCTCTCAGTCTGCCTCCATAGCAGAGATGTTTCAGCCTCTGAGTATCTTCGTGGCCTCCTCTGGACTCACTTCAGCAGCTCCATGTCTTTCTTGTGCTGAGGGCCCTGGAGCTGAATGCAGAAGTGCAGATGAGGTCCCACATGAGCAGAAGGGGATAATAACCTCCCTTACCCTGTTGGCCATCCCTCTTTTAATGCAGCCCAGAACATGGCTGGCTTTCTGGGCTGTAAGCACACACTGCTGGCTCATGTTGAGCTTTTCATCAAGGAGCATCACCAAGTCATTTTCCTCAGGGCTATTCTAATGCCCAGTCTGTATTTGTTCTTGGGATTGCCCAGTCACAAGTACACTGGCCTTATTGAACTCCATAAGGTTTGCACAGGCTGACTTCTCAAGCCTGTCCAGGTCCCTGTGGATGACATCCCTTCCTCCATTGTACTGACTGCCCCACACAGCTTGGCTGTGGGTGTCAAAATTGCTGAGAGTATGTCGATGTCACCAATTGTTAATAGAGATTGCTGGGCATCTCCAAAGGCAGATGATACTCAAGTTTAGGCACTTAAATCCCACTTCCTACATCTGCAAAGCCAGAAGATCCTTTCCAGTGAGGAACCTTGCCACTAACAAATTATAAATCAAGAGGTAAAAGACAAACATAGGCGGGAAGAAGGGTGGGCATAAGAAAATGGTGATCATTGTGTGCATATCACAGTTGGCTGACAACTGGGACTTTTCAAACGTGCAACAAAAGATAGCTCAGATAGGACTGTGATGTAGTTACATTAATAGGAAAGTCTCCCCTAAGCATGACTATCAGCAGTGGAGGAAAGCACAGAGGCTCCTTCTCCACAGCTAATAAGCTAGAGCTGCCAAGTCAATATAAGGACATCCACAAATTAGATGGAATGCATTGCAAATAATGTTCTTTTTTTTTTTTTTTTTTCCTTTGTTTTTTGTTTCTTAAAGTCAGTTTTTCAACTTTGATTTCTATAATTCTCTAAGACAGAAAAAGTAGTCCAAAGGTAGAAACAACTGTATAATATCTTACTCTGAAGAAGACAATAAGAAATGATTCAAAAAATTTCCAGCTGGCTAAGATAGCTGTCCTCTTTCCACAGCTTGTCTCATTCCTGAAATGGTTTTGTTTTGTAAATCTGTAGTTCAGAATTGCTCTGAGTTTATTTATGTACATTCCAGTAGTGTCTACAGACTCTCAGCAGCATTATTGGTGCCTACCATGCAAACTTAGATAAAAAGACATCTTCCCTGAAGGCAAATAGAAATTGGGAAAAGATGCATCTGTGGTATAGAATACTACAGAAAGGAAAAGCCTGTTGTCTCGAGGAACGATCCAAAAGAAAGTCAAGATCTTCAAAAGTGTTTGGTTGCTTATAGGGCCTCAGGGTTTTGCTTCTCCATCTGATATGCTTCCAATTGGGGTTGATAATATTCAGCATTTATTGCCATGTAACAAGTATTTGAGCTTATCTCAAATTAGCCACTCCTAGGAACTGAGGACCTCATTCTTCTGAACATTCCTCACTTCAGATTTCAAGAAATTAATCTTCAGCCTGTTCTAATGGTTCCCGGTACTGGCTCTGAAAACTCCACACATGAATAGTTCACAGACGTGTTGCCTTCAGGTATTTCTAGTTGTGCTAAAATCAGAAAACACTGAAATAAACTGAAAATATGCTTTGCAGGAAGTAATATGTAGGGAGAGATTTTGTCTTTTATTAGTCCAACAGACCAACTCAGAGAAAATGAATGCTCAGATGCACTGCAGGACCAGAAAAATTCAAGCTAAATCTAAACTGAGAATAATAGCTCCAAAGTTGTTATTCTACAATGTTTTGTGTTTAGCTGCAGAGTTAACTTAAGATTTCGTACTCTCAGGCACTTGTCATGCCAATACCCAGTACTCTTTGCTCATTGATTTGGCCCAACACAACCATCTGCAAGACTGCGATTTAAACAAGTGTTTGAAATGATACTTATTTAAAAGTGTCATTTCTCTTTTTTTTTTTCTATCTAAATTATTCCAGTGACTATATGCATAACGCAGACTACAAGCAGCATAACAAAGTGGGGCAGCAGTCTCCGCAGAAGAAACAAGATGGGGATAAGAATTTCTTAAGTGGCTTTAGTGCCAAAGGCAACATACTGGGTTATTACACACTTTAATTAATCTGTGTTGCTCAATTAGACTATTTGAGAGAAAAAAGATTGCTGGTGCCTTTGGAGCAGAGGGAGCTGCTGGCCATAAGAGAGACGACTTGCGTCGATACAAGAAGAACTGACATTTATTTAGCTATCCAAGGCACTAGTTTGAGGACTGCATTGCACTTCATTGAAAACATTCATACTGTTCACCTGTGTCCTGTATTGAAATATCCTTCAGAAGACAGTTCCAGGTCATTCGTCAGTGCATCAGTGGGGCTTCACTGCTCACTTCTACATATGGGCAACAGCATGAAACCGGTATTGTCTGCCAAACAGCCCATAGATCAGCACATACCTGGCTCTGAAGCTGCTGCTTTTTCTCCCCCTGTAGATCGCCACAGGCTACAGACAGATGAAACAGGAAATATTATAGCCTTTCAAAAGGCTGGTGTAACTCTTAAGGGGAAATTATCCTTTGATTGTACAACAGAGATTCCTGAACACAGCTGATATTAGGAAACACCCATGTAACACTACCTTCAATAAAGAGGCACAACAAAACATAAGTGTTTCTAAAGTCAGAAGAATGAAACCTGGCAGCTTTGTACGGCTGCTTGGCAAGGAATATGAGTGCTCTAAAGTGGCTGGTTAAACACTAGAATTATAATGGGAACTGGAAATGGAAAAGTCTGGAAACCTTCTAACTTTGGAGGTGGAGGGCTATTTTCTGTTTCTCCTGGCCAATATATAATGAGACACTACAACTGCTTTCTGTTGCTGTTCTTTTACATAAATACATGCCAGAAATAGGAGCAGACAGCTGCAGAAAAATCCATCAAGGGCTATTAAGCACAGAGATACCACCTCTGGCTCAAGTAGTCCCAGAATAGCAGATTGCTGGAAGCTGGGATGTAGTACAGAGGAATTGCACTGCGCACTCATTCTGCACCAAGTTTCCATGTGACAGAGATCGGGTACCATGCTGGTAACTTCTGCCCCGACCCAGTACAGCTCTTTATATGCTCTGGTGTTAAATGAGCACTTTGTAATATTGCATTCACTAGGCACGTCTTGAAGCTGATCTTCTGCCAAAATGTTTTCAGGAATGATTTGGGTCAGTTAAAGAGGCTTTCACAAGGATGTAGAGGATGTTGTCTCTTGTATTACACTGCATCCCCATCAGACGTGGTAATGCAGCCAGAGGCTAATTCCACTGAAAAATACAGATTGAAAATAATATATCTTTTCAAGTACCAAGATCTTTGGATGTAAGACAGAGAAACTCTTTCAAGTCAGATTCTACTTACAGGCTATTCATCTTTTCTGTTCCCTTTATCTGAACAGAGGTTGTGGTGAGACAGGTGTTGGCATCTTCTCCCAGGTAACAGTGATAAGACGAGAAGTGATGACCTTAGGTTGCACTAGGGGAGGTTCAGGATGGATATTAGGGAAAATTTCTTTCCACAAAGTATGGTAATGCATCAGCACAGGCTGCCCAGGAAGGTGGCAGAGTCACCATCCCTGGAAGTGTTCAAGAACATGGAGATGTGGCACTGAGAGACAGATGCCCACTGGGATGGATTGATGGTTGGATTCAATCATCTTGGAGTTCTTTTCCAAGTAACGATTCTATGATTCTGTGCAACGTAGGGCTCAGTTTTCGTCTCACACTCTGTGCTTAACCAAGTAGTTAGCCAAGTCTGTATAATCTACTCAGGAAACATATATATATATTAATAAAAATTAAAAAAGCAACAAAACTCAACAGAACAAGAAACCACCACATCTAGCTTATGTAGATGACTAAATACTATTTATTTTCCCTTTTTCTTTCACATCTGAAAGAAGAATTTGCTCCAACTGTAGGTTAAAAAAACACATTTGAGGAGAAGGCAACCACAGAAAGTTTCATTTGATACCGTGGTGATCTCAGAAACTTTATCAGCAAAAAAATATAATAAATTATAAAGAAGAATCATCTGTAAACTGAAAAGTAACAGTGGGCCCCAACAGAAAAATGTAACATGTATTTGTACAAGCACACACACGTGTAGTAATGTGCTAAAGTTATTCAGAAAATAAAAGGACCAACACATAAAGATGAAAAGGAGGAATTTTAGGATAAAATAGCAGCCAAATAAAAAAAAAATCAAAAATATTTATCAAGACATAATCTAAATATTTTTCTAAATGTTCAACATGTAGCAGTCAGAGCTAGTGTATCCAGTCATGTCAGCAGCCCCTAAAGACAGAGCTCTGGGAAGTTTATAACCTCATAGGAGGCTTACCACAGAATCAGTAAGGTTGGAAAAGACCTGTAAGATTGTCAGTTGACTGAGTCAACTACCCCCAGATGTCCACTGATCATGACCCTCAGTGCCACATCTCCATGGTTTTTAACACCTCCTGGAATGATGACTCCACCACCTTCCTTGGCAGCCTGTGCCAATGCATTACCATTCTTTTGGAGAATAATTTTTTCCTAACATCCATCCTGAACATCCCCTGGTGCAACTTGAGGCCATTACCTCCTGCATTATCATTATCACTGTTGCCTCGGAAAAGAAGCTGATCCCCACCTCCTAACATCCTCCTCTTAGGTAATTGCATCAGACTTAGGCATTCCAATTTTGTTGAATTTAGGCTGGGTTTGGGACACTCAACAGTTAAGTTCATGTCTAACTGCAAGTGTCAGTGCCTAAAAACTTTGGTTATTTGTTGGTCTTGTGGAAATTTTTGTGACTTTTTTTTTCAAAATCAGCAGTACTGTCAAACTTGAACAGCCAGAATCACAGATTTTCTGACTCCATGAAGATGCTACCATATGGGAAAAGTGGAAGAATGAGGCACACATATAAGACAGCATGAGAAATGATGGCTTTGCTTGGCCTGGGTAGTGCTTGTCCTCTCCTCAAAGGATTTTCAGCTTCCTGAGCTATCAATCCAAGCACTAAATTTGCCTCCTCTTGTCGTTTTTAAAGAAAATCTACCAATAAATCCCCGTAAGACTTTGTGTAACCTAGATCAGTCAGTTATTTCTCTCTGGCTCAGCATTCACCGCCTAACCAGCCGGCTCAGTGCTGCCCAGGAACAAGCCTTGTTAAGCACTGATGGCCTATGGAGACAGCCTGCAAGTTGCTTTTGTGTTGCATTTCTAGGAGCCAGGCACACTGCAAAAGCTCCTGGAATATACTTTTTTTGTGTAAGAACAAATAAGCGGGAAAGCCCCAAAGTAATTTGTTTTCTTTTATGCTAAACAGGAAGATGTATGGGAAGAGGAATGCTGTTTATTAATCCCAACCAAACAGTCAACTCCAGCTGAGCAAACTCTGCCATTTGGCGGGCTGAATTTCTTAATCAGGAAAACATATGGGGAGGCAGTTTTCAGCAACTGAGACAGGAGCATTTGCAAATGCCTTCCAATTGGTGCAGACCAGAAAGACAGCACAGTTTGCATTAAAAAAAAAAAAAAATAGAAAAAGCAGGAAATCTTTTTGCTTTTTTTTCTTTGCAAGAGTAAATTAATGTTAAGGGAATTCAACAGCTTCCCTGTAGTGTCGTGAGTGCAGAAAAAAAATGGTAAAGATGGCTCAATTACAAAAATAGGAATGTTGAATACAAGCTGAAAATGAAATGAAGCAAAACTAACCCATGTTTCTGCTCAGCTCATCCACCCACCCCGGGAATGTTTTTCAAGAAAACAGCTCAAAATCTGGAATCTATTGCCATAAAAAAGAGACAGAAAAACAGTGAGAGTAGCCCGATAAATGGCAAAGCAAAGTCTTCAAAGAAAACCTGCTGCATTTTGCCAGCAGGTTTATCTAGCCAGTAGCATCTTTCTTCCCCAGCGAAGCAGAAGTGAATGTCCAAGCACAGCATTTGTGGGCACTGTTCTCGTGTCTCTTGGCAGACTTCAAAGCCAATCTCTTGAATACTTCTGCTCACGTATAGGACCAGCACTAAGACCATCAGTTCCTTCCTAGGATCAAAGAGGTTATGAATGTATGGAGCAGATGTTGTGCTGCAGGTGTGTTTTTACAGAAGGATTCCTCTGTGCTCTGTGTACCTTAAAACACATCCTAAGTGCCCCAGAACGTAAAGTCAGAGAAACAAGTAAATTCTACAGGCTAAAACGTAAATGCAGAAAATGCCTCTCCAGGATAAGGAAAGAGGCAATCAACATTTCTGTACATTAATGTACTACAAGCTCTGTAGTACATTAAGGCGGGAACGGTTTTAAATTAGAAGGGGGTGATTTAGATTAGATGTCGAGGGAAATTTTTCACTGAGAGGATGATGAGGTGCTGGAACAGTCTGTCCAGAGAAGTTGAGGATGTCACATCCCTAGAGGTGTACAAAGCCAGATTAGATGGGGTTCTGGGCAGTTTGAACTGGTGCTTGATTTAGTGATTGGCAACCCTGCCCATGGCAGGAAGGTTGATGACCTTTGAGATTCCTTCCAACACAGCCATTCTGTGATTCTATGATTTTATCATATTTAAATACATGAAGTTGTTAAGGTGTAAAGTGGGCAGAAGGTAAGAAATTAGCTGTTCCACAATATATATATATTTTATTGCAAATAATCAGCAACCACTTATATAAAAAGAAAATCATTTGTAAACCCTTTGATAAGAGAGATGAGGCAGAGGTGTAAGGCTGCTTTTGAAGAGACATACCACAAATGAGGGTTAATACCCCAAAAGAATTTTGTAGTGAAGGGAAGTGCATCATTAATCTGTTCACAATCAGCAAACCTTGGAATTGAAACTGAGTGACTGAGTAACTGGCCTATGACCTTGACCAGGCAATGGTATCCAGAATCTGTAGAGGAGCCCCAACTCCTGGGTTTATAAAGAATAAAGCTCTATATGCAACATTAATTTCAAATCCACAGTATGAATTGCAATTAATTCAGAAGTTGCTCTGTAAGGATAGAAGGACTGCTCTTTTTTCACCCCAGCAAGGAAAGATGTGTGATCTGACCTTCCCACAAGGATCTCATTCTCGTATAACACTTGCCTACCGGTAGAAAAACATATTATGCTGTGAGCATGTCCCATCCTGCCTTCCTTTCACATAACTGTAGGATCAAGAGCAACTCCCTGCCAAGAAGAAATAGCTTGACCCCAGAGAGGAAGAGAGATGAGTGGGGCCAGATGGATACCCAACACCATATCAAGGGCCAGAGGGAGCAGGATGACACCAGAGGAAAGAGTCTCACCATGAAGTAACTGCAGGGAGTTTTTCACCTTCTAAAGGCATTGCACCAACATCTATTTGTCATGGATATTAATACGGAACCTTCACAGTCAGCACTGAACTAGACAGCTCCATCAGTAGGCAATGCAAAACAGCCAGGAGCTGTAGCTGGCACTGTAAGATGAGGAAGAGCGGGACAGGGAGCTGAAATGGGACACTGACTACACAAATGATCTTGAACAAAGTGGGTGCTGCCTTCAGACAAAGGTCACAAAAATGGGGCCAGACACCCTGCGAAGAGCCCTCCTGGCAAGTTCAGAAGATGTGGGAAAGCATGATGATGACCTTGCTACCTGTCAAGATGTCAGACTAGTTTGTAAAATCACAGCTTGGATGAGTGTCATTCAGCAGCGAAACTCTATTTTGCTTCCATTTACTAGAGGAACTCAGATCACCCTTATCAGAGGGGTTTCTGAACATTTTAATGCATAGGTTCTAAAGGACTTTACCCATCTCAATTCTCTCAACGTTCGTAAGACCACAAGCTTTGTGGGTTTTGACATGATTCATCTCTCCTATCTTTAGACATCTACAAAGTACATCTCCACATCTCAGTGAGTCTTTTGATACTCACTTTAGAACAAAGGAAGGTGCTTCTGAGGCAGGATTCATCCCATCCTAACATAGACATCTGAAGCTAGTCAGATAAATCACACCCAAAAAGTGTCTATTTTGCCCCTCTAATGACTGCAGCAGGAACTCACAGGCAGAAAACCACAATGACATGTCTGAAGCTGAAGGAGGCAAATCCCACCCTAGAATTAATCTCTCTCACTATTGCCAAAGCTCTTCACTGAAACTCTTTGAGGCAGGGAATTATTTTGCCTGTAAAGCTGTAGGGGGGTCTCTTAATTTCAGGCTTGAATAGTTATTGATGTATTGGAAACAGTCTCAAAGCAAATCTTTGCACCTTGCAGTAACTTTACCTGGTGGGAGTTTCAGGTGAGTCCTGTTTGAAAGAAAAATGAACACAATCCTTTGCTTGTTGATAAACATAATCCCACTTTCAGAATCGCATAGATGGTGGGACTGGTCTCCTCATCTAAACTACCATAATGTAACAAAAAGTTGCACCACCAAAATCTGCACAATTATTTTTGCCAAAGTTCAAGATAAAGTCAGAATCAGGCCCACTGCATTCCACATTGATTTTTTGCATTTTCCCTATGTTCATCTCAGAAAATATTTCTAATATTGACGTCACAGAGGAGTGAAGCCTTATAAAAAGTCTTTGATGAACATCTTTGATGTTCATTTTATCCTGCTAATTGTGGCTTAGTACCTTTCACCTCTTATATTTATATTTAAAGAATATTCAATTCCAATCCAGTGAAACTCTTTGGCCAAAGGAGACTCACATGAGAGAATCAACCATTTTCATTGTCTCAGGCTCAAAACCTCTCTCAGAAAATAGCAAATAAAATTGTTTGAATAAACACAAAGAGAACATTTAGTAAAATCTAAAGGGAATTCAAATGTTTTAAAATGTCAAATGCTTAAATAAATATCTTTGTCTTACTTTATGCATATGTATGCTAATTTGTTTCTTTTTTTTTTTTCCTTTTTGTGAGGTTGAACTTTCTGGCATAAGAATATAAGCCTATGAAACATTTCAAAAGTTAAAAGATGTAAATCTGTTAGTAGAAATTATAAAAAGACTATTTCTCAGAATAATTTTGCTAGTTGTAACAGTAACAGTTGTTTTGTCTTCTCTGTGTAACCCACAGTGGTTCTGTCAGCATCATCTCCTTGATCCTGCATAATGCAAGTCAATCAGAGCATTTCCAGACATCCCAGTCTCTGGTCATGCATTTCAGCTCTTGCAACAGAATTCCTTCTCTGCAGTGGGTAATCAGAAGAACAACCCTGAGCACGCAACCCATTTCCCAGTCCACCCACTGTGTGTGGTTCCTTCAAGAAAATCCATGGTCTTGCAGGAAGCTCAGGGACCAGCTGCCCTCCTATGCTTGGTGGTTTGTAGGGTCTGTTTTGGTAGGAAGCCAGTAAAAGGTCTGAAGCTTCAACAGGCAGAAAGCCTGATCTTTAGGGTAGCTTCAGGGCAGGCTTCAGTGTAAGGGAACCTTTTGAGGAGTAAGAACCACAGTCATGCCACATCTCCCAAGGTTGGTCAAGCATGGGAACTGATTTCCTTACTGTTTTGGAGGTCGGATGAACAATGAATCATAAAATCAT
Source organism: Centrocercus urophasianus (assembly GCF_019232065.1). NCBI lineage: Eukaryota > Metazoa > Chordata > Aves > Galliformes > Phasianidae > Centrocercus > Centrocercus urophasianus. The sequence continues at coordinate 1,986,841 of NW_024885355.1, forward strand.
TAAGGCTGGAGAACTTCAAGATCACCTAGCTTAACCCCAATCCATCCCCACCATGCCACTGACCACGTCCCTCAGTGCCACATCTCCATAGCTCTTGAACATCTCCACGGACAGTGACTCCACCACCTCCCTGTGCAGCCTGTGTCACTGCATCACCACTCTTTCTGAGAATAAATGTTTCCTAGCATCCAACCTGAACGTCCCCTGGTGCAACTTAATGCCATTACCTCTCATCTATTGCCTGGGAGCAGAGGCTGACTCCCACCTCGCCACAACCTCCTTTCAGAGAGTTGGAAAGAAGAATAAAAAGAGGTGATATATAAGCCTTGCAACATCAGCTGACAAAAACATTTTCATCTGGAAATACTAGACATAAACAAAATAGAAACCAGAGATTTGCCTTGCCATAATATTCATCTATGATATTTTTCATCCAGATGGAGTATTACCATAGTATTCCAAAAGGAAGGATGTTTCACATGTCCTAATGGTAAGGATAGAAGAACTTAAGGCAGAAGATGAAGCACACAGCTCTACGAGCTCAAAAAGGTGTGTTTGTGCTATACACACACAACTGAATGAGGAAGGGAGATGAGAGAATAGTTATTTTCAAAAACATAAAAAACATTTTGCTTCTAATGCTTTGAAGCGTAAATGTAACACAGAGAAGGCATATATAGAACAACTTATACTGAAAGTTGACTGAGCTCTGGGGGAGACACGTGTTGGTTTCATAATGGTTGTAGATTTACTTTCTATACCAAAATGCAATTTCTTCCATCAGAGGATGTTTACATTTAATTAGGTGATTATATTTTTTATTGCGTGTTAATACTCTCCTTTCTTGTCATTAGGATTTTTGTTTACAAAAGCCGTGAAAAATCCAGTGGTGAAGAAAAACATTGAATACAGGTTTATTAGAATTCTCTTCCTTGAGCAGAACTAAACCAAAACCAACAAAATAATTCCAAGGCCATTAATTACACACCCTGCTCTTTGTGAGAGGTGTTTCCAAATGCAATGACTCTAACAACTTTGTTCTACTCTTGTGACTTACATTCACTGATTCTGTGCAATCTAAATGGAGCAGAAGGATTAATTGCATACAGATGCTTTCCTATTTTTACTTGCCACCAGGTTTTATTATTCTTTCGTGTTTTTTTTTTTTTAAACAGAGTCAATAAAAGGAATTTACATTATACTAAGAAAGTTAAATGCAACCTGCGAGAAGTAATTACAGGAACAAAACATATGGAAATGCCACTTCTTGTTTTGGTTATATTTGCACATAATATATGCAGAGCAAGTCATGATTAGCAGACAGGAAGCACGCTCTGTGATTATGTAGGATTTGGTAATTGAATCCACCAAGGATAATGATGCTGACCTTCCCATTTGAAAATAAACTAGGCATTCAAGTTTTAAGTGGTTTGCGTTAATTCTAATTGCACAGACATGTCTACCCAGAGCTGCAGCTGGGAGGACACGGGACAGGTAAATAATGATTACATTAGAGTGTTTTATTAACAACAACTAAAGTAATGCTGTTTACAGTAACAGTGTCTGGACAACACAAAACTGAAATTTAAATATCTAGGAGCCAATGTTTTCACAGAGTTGCTCATACTTACTCCAAATCAGCCCCTAGGATGCAACAGGGTCTAGGATTACAGAGTCTACTACTTGCAAACCCACACAGAAGGGAGTAAGATTATAGAGTCATTAAGTTTGGAAAGACCAGTAAGAACATCTAGCCCAGCCATCAACCCATAGTAGTAGCTAGTTAGTTCATGAGATATATGGTTCCTTTCCTCATCTTTTATCTTTCCATCCTACAAAGAAGAATGGGCTCCAAAAGGTTGGCGATGTAATAGAATTTGCTTGGATAAAAGCAATATTTGTACTGGAGACATGGAAATGTTTGAACTATTTACCAGACTACAACTTGTTGGTAATATTCTTATTTTCTTCTGAGGTGGTTCTGTTTTGCTCAGTTTTACTGTTTTAGTTCAAGAAGAGAGGCTACACTGACATGTTAAATCTGATATCTTGCCTCCAATGAAAGGTGACCCAGTTCTTAGCTAGACCACCAAACCCACCCCCAAGCCCATGTGTGATGCTCCTGCCTAAACTCTGAAGGCAAAGTTGCCTCAATCTATAGCCTGCAGAATAATTTTACTTGCTGTACTACCAAGCCCTTGTTTCCTAGTCTGCATCATGACAAATTAATCAGGCAACAGAGAAGAAAAGCAGGGAGCAGCATGCGTAGAGAGCTGCATGGGGCTCACTATTCCCATCACAGCAAAAAATGAGCTGCTGATTGAGAGCAAAGTAATGGGCAGAGCCTCCTAGGTATTGTCTCTGCTAACACTGCTGTCTGTCTGGAGTCATTTGGCTGTCACTGGGGGGGAAGAGGGGGATTGGAAGGGAGGGAACAAAACAAGGATTAAAGATTCTTACATTTCTCCTAGATTTCCGATGTATTTCAGCTCTAGTCAGATGTGCCCCATCCCTGGAGGTGTTCAAGGCCAGGTTGGATGTGGCCTTGGGCAGCCTGATCTGGTGCCTGATTTAGTGGCTGGCAACCCTGCCCAGGAGAGGGGGTTGGAAATAAATGCTCTTTAAGGTGCCTTCCAATCCAAGCCTCTTTGTGATATACCATGGGATCCAGTCACCTGCTGCAAGTCTGGAAATTCCAGGCATTTCCATGTTGCATGAACAGGTCTGCTATGTGCAGGCAAGGAAAACAAGCATTTTCCCCTGGAAATGCTGGATTTACACATGTTCTACAGTCTCAGGCTGCCAACACAGCTCACCCATTTCTTGCAGCACATTCCAGGCACACAAGGGACTCACTTGGGAAGGTGTCCAGCACTGCAAGTCCAATCTGTTCCGTAGCTATTAGGCTTATTGCATGTGTGCTTTACAGCTGCATACAGCTATTTATGTCCAGAAAATGAAATACTGAAGCTTAATTTCTGCTCTCCTCTGATTGAAACAAAACTATGCTGTTGACTGATTTCCACAGATATTTGCACCTGGCCCATAAAACTGATGCCTTTAGGAGAAGCTCTGCACTTGAGTACTGCATAGGGGCAACTTGGCTTTAGCCAAGCTATATGTAATCCATGGCTGCAGAAGCATCTCTGGAATGCATGTCCACCAGAGTAGATAAACTGCAGTATTTCTGCTAGGACAGAGGGGTGGGAATAACCATTCATTGGTGATTATAGAGTAAGAAGCTCCCAGCAATAGCAAGGAACAAGGATAGCTTCTCCATGGCAGACTGCTGAGCTGAAAGAGTGCTTAGAATTTAAATTACTGAAAAATAGACTAGAGGAAACACACCAGAACAACATAACTGCACTGGAATTAAGTTATATACTTAAATTTTGCATGTGTAATAAATTGACAATATAGAATGCAAAGACTTTCACCTCTGGGTCACTGGCTTACTGCTCCATTATTTTTTATGCACAAACAGGAAAACATTATGTAGTCCTCACTTAAAGTGTATTTATGTCTCAGCAACACTTTAAAGTATGTCCAAAACCATTTTTTCAGCTCATTAGAATAACTACAGGAGAGAACCATGATAGTCTTGAGTTCATAAGGTAATGTGGAGGTCAAATCCATCCCAGTATCACTGTAAGAAGAAGGCTTTATTAGTTACTTCTCACTCTCTGTTGTCTGCAGTATGGATTGATGGTCTCAGTCCAAGTCCAAGTGGTTAGAGATGCCTATCATTACTTTCAAATGGACAGCAAGAAAGCATAAAGATAGTTTACTAGTCCAGAAAAACATGAGCATTCTTTATTTTTCAGTGCAGAGCTTCATTCTTCAGACTACAAAAGGGCCAGTGAACTCTTAGGTAATGGGGACTGATCTTTACCAATTGCTTCTTGCACTATCTCCAAGCTCTTGGATACAAGAGCAATTAAGTACAACTCAATTTAAAGGTCAAAAAAATAAAGGAGCCTATGAAAATTTATGGGTACACAATGAGCTTGACACTTGCCATACAATGGTGCCTCTTTTCTCTTTTCTCTTTTCTCTTGTCCTCCACACCATTCTCTGATTTCAAGAAAAATTTTAGCAGCAACGTGTGAGGTAAGGGAGTTTGAATCCTGCGGATAAAAGCAATGATGACGGCAGCAAGAGCTCATTGCTTAGGTATTGAATTGCCTCATTTCCTGCAGTGTTGGGAAAGATAAAGAGAAGTGGCAGAGACAGTGGAATGCAAAGGTGATGAGCACCCAAATAAGTGCATGTGATAGTCAAAGCAGAAATGAAGAGATGTATCCATGTGGAATCCCCTCTTGCCATGGCCAGCATGGAGCACACAGAGAGCCCTGCATCAAGCTGATAATAGCCTGCTGCTGTTCACAGATGAAGGAAGATGAGTCTCACATTACTAAACCCATCCCTGGGTTTTGATACTATCATGCATACTGCTGATATTCGGCACCAAAGTCATTGCAGGGGCAAACAACGTGGCACCAAGGACAGTTTTGTCCATGATAGGACATGCAAACATACAAAAGCAAGCTAAATATATATACATATATATATAAAATGAAATAAAAAAAAAAAATCATTTCTTATATCTGCTGTTCTGTTCTTTTCTAGCATATTTAGTGTTATGATCCTTATTTTCTTATGATATCAATTAACATGTGCCCAAACTGTTCCCCTGATTAACAAATAGTGAAGTCAGGCACAAAAGGCTACAACTATTCCGCTAAAATATGCAGGAACTGGGTGAGGGCTTGAGAACTCAAGCATGACTGCCCACATTGTTTCATTTCAGCACCTTCTTTGGTTTGGGTTTGGTCCATAATAAGAAGTAGTCTCCCAGACTCCCCTGGCATTCTTTGGGGGGATATATAGCCAGGTGAATGAAGCCCGTGAAAATGTGAGGAGATGGTAAAATGCACAGTACACCTATGGAGAGCTTGACTGTACTTTCCTATCTTCATCCAACCACCTTGCTACTTGTGCTTCCAGACTTCTTTCTCTACTACTGATGCATCAAATGATCAGAGAGAGCAAAGGACAGTGAACTGGAACTCTCAATACTAATTACAGCTCTGACACTGGTTACAGTTACAGTGGCTTTAGTGACATGAAAGAAGCACAATTTTTACAAGAACAGCTCTCAATAATAGGAGCATATGTATGGTTAATAGATTCATTAGTTGTAGGTATCATTATGCACTGGGCTTTATCTCACTTTATCCTCTGAAGAGCAGTGTTTGGTAGACAGCTGAAGGAAAACAGTTAAATACAGACCATGGACACCAGCTCTGATCACTCATTATTCTCTTGCTTTTCTATGTAGTACAGACAGAAAATTTGGAGTTCGGCTCAAATTTAATAGAATTTGTACCATAAAGGAGGGAATAAATGAGGATTCAAAGGAAGGGATACCAAACATTAAAATGAAGCTCCAGCAGTCAATGCAAGGCTCCTGCCCAGAGCAAAAAGCATCCAGCAGTGCTTTTTTAAAGTGCTTTTATATTGCCTTCCCCTTCTGGAAAATGAGCTGCTTCAAAGGTCTACTTTCTTGAACAGGTAAATTTTATGCCCCAGCAGAAAAGGATGCAGTGATGCTTTGCTGCATAAGTGGTCCCAGAAGAGGTCTCAGTGGGATGAGATAATATAATGACATATATAGAAAGGCATAGATCTTTTATCAGTGAATTCACCTTGAATTTGCTATGAACCAGTATTCAGAGATTCATAGACTGTAAAGGACCTTTATGATCACCATTCTGCATTCCTGCATGATAGCTTTGAACTAGATCTTATCTTTTAAGAAAATATCCCATCTTGATTGTAAAGCCCTCAGTTATCTGCAGGATTAACTATAACCCTTGAAAAAATGGTGCCTAATTTCAAGGAAGAATTTGTCAGTTCAGATTGCACCAAAACTTCATCTGTCAGTAGAGTGAAGAACTATACATGGTGTATTGTTTTCTACAAAAGTATATATAAGGACATAAGTCTCTTTCTATTTCTTTGATTCAAAACATATTTATAGTATTCTGAAGTCTTCCATTATGTTCCTAATGTGCACAATTCCTAATTGCTTAATCATTCTTGTGGATTTTCCCTGAACCATCTCCAGTTTGTTAACATCCCTGTTGATGTGATCCCCTGACCACATGCAATATTCTCATAGCAGTCTCATCAGCAGAAAGCACTCAGGTAATACAGTCATTTTTAATCGAGATTCCCCCAAAATATTCATCAAGCATTTTTGACACTCTGGTGAGCGATAAATCAGGAACCCTCAATATATCACTGAATCACTACCCTTGAAAATAGAATGAACCTATAGACTTTGTTTCTATACTTTTGTCTCACACCCCACTATTAAGCAGTCCAGATTGATCTTTATCAATGACATTCATGATTTATGACTCCATCAGTGGCTTCAAAATCTTACAACTTTATCAGTAATGAATACATCTTCTTTCGCGCTGCTAGAAATACCAAACAGAAGCTCAGTAAATCATTTGTGCTTAGTCTACTAGAAACAGCCCTTCTTGATGTCCCCATTCACAAACACATTGTGAGACCTAATATTCAACCAAGTTTTATCCTTTTAATAAGTTCTGGTTTGAGCTTGTATCACTTTGGTTTCTTAATCAACATGTCATGCAGCACAAAGTAGAACCTTACAGAAGTCTCAGTCTATTACATCAAAACTATTACATTTCTCTACCAAACTTGTAATTTCATAAAAAAGACATCAGGATGATTTGACAAGATATATGGTGGGTTTTTTTTTCAGAAAACTACATTGATTGGCATTAATTACATTACTCTCCTGTATGTCTTTGCTATTTGAGCCCTGCATCAGCTATTCCATTATTTTGCCTAGGATCAATGTCAATCTGACAAGATTATAATTACCTGCGTTGTTCCATTTACCCTTTTAAAACATTGGTACAACACTAGGCTTCCTTAAGCTTTGTTGAGGGTAGAGGGTTTCAGGGGAATTTTCACATCTTTCCTGCACGTTTTGACAACTTGAGACCACAATAGAGACTGATAGACTCCATGGGTGAAGTTATCATTACAGTAATTATTACTTCAGATCTTCTACTCCTGCAAAGATTAAAAGGTCAGAATTACCATCAAGAATCCAATCTTAAGAAAGCCAGTAAGATGAGAAGCTCAGGAACATGCGAAACCACATGCCCTAAGGACGATATTGGTCTGATGTCACCTCATGTCCTCTCACTGATGTGTCCCACCAAGCTTACATGAATCTAGTTGTCATTGTGTGGTCCTCTTTCCCACTATCTGTCCTTGTATGTTCTTCTTTGGGACATGAGCTGTAAGCAAACCACCAAGGAAGAGAGATTTCGAGCCTCACCGTGCCAGGGATGTCTTGCCTCCAAAGAGGGCAAGTCAAACCACTGCTGGTCAAGCCAAGCTCCAGCATGGGAGAGGTTAACTGAAGATTAGCCAGGACTGAGCACAGAGAAGGTTGAGAGTCATTTCCCAGACACCTCTGCTGGAAGGGCTCCTAAAAAGCCCTCTGAGCAGTGCTCAAAGTTGCTTTTCCAGTGGAGAACTGAAACACAAGGCTAAAGTGCAGATGGCTGTATACTTGTTGGAAGGGACAAGCCTTGGGAACAAAGGGAGATTTCCTTGTAAGAGTAGGAGGGGAAAATCTGACTAAAACTGAAAAGTGTTACGAAATCCAGCTGTATCACTCTCAGAAACAAACTCTACTGCAACAACACCTCATTTTACCCTAAGTCCTCATCAGCATTTCTCTTATTCGCTGCACAGACATGAAGGAGAACAGCTGCATTGTGTCTGTCTGACACACAGCGACTATCTCAAAGTGAATCAGTCACAACCAGTGATGTTATCAAGACACAAGGGTCAAGACGATTCCTTAAAACCTGCAGAACAGGTCTTTTTTTTTTTTTTTTTTTTTTTTTTTTTTTTTTTTTTTTTTTTCCCCCCAGGTCTTTTAGTTGGCAGTTTTGTAGCACATCAGTTGCACTCCCTGGGAGAGCAGAGGAGCAGAGGTTATGTCTGGCCGTGACATCTGCTCTGAGTTTTAATCAAGGTCTCCACCTTCCAGATCTGTTCTTTTTTATTGTTTTATTACTATGGAAAACTTTGAAATGCTTTATTTATATTGGTTTTAGCCATATTGTTTATTTCAGGTGCTAATTAGAGTACTACTAATTTAGAAAATGGTTGTTTAAGCTACTACAAACCTACTTGATTCTAATATATTTGTAGCTCTGTCATCAGCCATAGTTCATAGGCATTACATATATCTCTGCATAATATCTTTTCCTAGACCAAGACCATAATGCTGAATGCTGTATTTGGTGCATGCTATGCAGCATGAAGTTCGAGAATGGCTTGAAGTGAGGATTCATTCACGCAGTTTACTAAGACTCTCCTTATATTAGAACACATCTTGTAGCATGCTGGAGGAAACAGAAGATTGTTAATTTTTTTCCACCTCTCGAACGTTTGGAAAGAAAACTCTACATTTTGTGAATACTCAACAAAAATACCTCAGGAGCTCTCTGCTGATGGAGTACTACAGTGATGTAGAACACAAAGATATGTGGAAATAAAAACAAGGAGAAATTTTCCTGTGTATAATTAAATATGGCCATACTGCATATAATCTAATTAAGACACTTTAATGTGCTCCTGTGTTCTTGTTGCCTAGTACCTGCACTCAGGCAGTGGTTAATTAAACATGCAGCTTAGCAATGGTGACTGCATCACACATTTCACAATGCTTTGCATTAAAATTTTATTTGAAAATCAAAAAGTATTTTTTTCCCCAGTTTTCTCATTTCACATAACTGCAAAGAACTATAATCAATCTGAGAAGGTGCAATGCTTATGATTTTTAATACTGGATGAGACCATGAAGAAATAAAATATGAAATATTTAATAATATGTAGAAAATAGAAGACAGCTCTTTTGGGAGCAACAATGTATAGAGAGAATAGATTGTGGTGCGATATCTCATTTTTGTATTTAAGGTATGTCTACATTAGAAATGAATCATCCTCTTCATAATTCACAGAAACTAAACACAATATTTCTTTTCTTTGTCTGCTAAGGATATTTTAAATACTGTTTGGATTATCTACTGTTGTGTTTTTTTTTATTGTTTGTTTGCTTTTCCGTCTGGGAGTTGCACGTGCCATCTGCAATGATGCAAAGCAAGTAGTTGAGTTCAGAATGTAAAGAGGAGACTTCCAGTAGATCAGGAAGCTCCCATTTTTCCTCTTTGCTTCTGCCCCATGACAAGGCACGATCAGGTCTTGTGTGTGTAAAGAAGTGGCTTTTCAATATCCAGTAGTTGGATTATCCCATTGTTGAGCTTACCGTCATGACCTGCACATCCATATCTAGAACCATCTTTACATACTTCTGAATCAAACCCTCTAGGACACTTATTGACACACCATCGAGAAGACTCTTTGGAATGCATCTCATTATAATGCATAGAAAAAATATTGCAAAATGATTTACTCTGTCAGTACATTAAGTGGCTACGTATTCAATCCCAGGCAATTAACCGCCCAACACAGTCAATTATCTAATAATAAAGCTGGACCCTTCGAGTCTTCCAGCTAAATTAAAGGGTCTTCTGCAGAAGGAACAGAGTGGCCATAAAACTCTCTGCGACTTAACACTGTTATAGGAGTCTAAACATTTCCTGAGTCCATTTGGAATATAGATTTTTTATTTTCTTCCCAAATGACCACAGGAAACAGGTTATATCATTTTAATTATTGCTGATGCTGCTCAGAGGTTCTGAGGGCAAGCCAATAATTCCGAAAACAGGTCTCTTCTAATATGCAGTTCCTCTTCAGCAGACCTTCCACTCCCACACTTAAATTCTCCATCCACCTTTTTAAGAAAGCCTTCGATATTGTACCTATAACATTTGTGTTATTCCCCTTCTCCCCTCTCTGTTATTCCTCCCCCCATAGTTAACTACAAAGTCCAGATTGTGAGACTTGCAGGCTAATGGAATGTCTAATGCAGAGCAGCTGTACATTTTTAATGCAAAAGGGGAAAAATAAAGGCAGCATATGGTTTTATGTAATCTTCCTATGAATTTTTAACGGAGTGTCCTAATTCATGTCAGACAGAAAGAGCTTTTTTACTGGTCCTTTGTGGTTAGAGCCTGCTAGCATGAAGCATGCAGTACTTTAAAGCCGCAGTGAGTGCAGGTGAGATTTTTCTGCAGTAGAGTTGTTGCGGATGGCACTTGGTTTGTATTGATGAATTTAAACATTGCAATTCAATGGCTGAAAAAAAAGAGGGTTGTATGAGCAGGATTGATGAATCAGTTTTCTCTGGACTTGCCTATTGTTGAGGGTTCTGTGCAGTATTGCATAAGCACTGTAAAAAGAGGTAGGACGTACCACGAGAACATCTTGTGCTTTTTTACTTGTAAAGTGCTCACAAAGTGCAAAAAGAAGGGGAGAGGAGAGAGAGAGAGAGAGAGAGAGAGAGAGAGAGAGAGAGAGAGAGAGAGAGATAGAAAGAAAGAAAGAAAGAAAGAAAGAAAGAAAGAAAGAAAGAAAGAAAGAAAGAAAGAAAGAAAGAAAGAAAGAAAGAAAGAAAGAAAGAAAGAAAGAAAGAAAGA
>NW_024885355.1:1997604-2049385 GCF_019232065.1 Centrocercus urophasianus
AGGAAGGAAGGAAGGAAGGAAGGAAGGAAGGAAGGAAGGAAGGAAGGAAGGAGAGACAATCTTTGAGGTTGATATATTCTGAATCTGCTCCTTGCCATGGCATATGTCAATGTGTTGGGCATCATGAGGTTTTATTTCCTTCAATCCTAAGTGATAATCATTTTCTTCCCATATGGCCAATGCCAAAATCCTAGATATGCAGTATATGGTAAGCAACCAGTAAATTGAGCTATGTGGTACTTGGTTCTGTCCAACTGACAGTAGGTATGAGAACTTGGGTCCAGTTAAGATGGCATAGATATATTTGAGGTAATTCCAAAATAACATCTCAGCATCTTCTAGTAAGTAAGTAGGTCAGTATGTATGGGTCTCCTGAGTCTCTTTCAGACTTACTCATGATTCTTTCAGTACCCTCTGTAGCCCCAGAGATGACCAATACAGATCCCTCTGTTACTTATCTACCGCCTTCTAGATGTCTCCACATTAAACCGATCTCTCACATTTGTCAATTGTTTTGCTTTCAACTTCTCTCCTTTGCCATCCATCTCACATTGCCATCCAATAGGACTGACATTATAAAATTTGTTATTAGACAAATAAATATCAGTTATTAGACAAATAAATCCCATATTTTCTTAGACACTCCTATCTACTTTTGTCCATTCATCTTCATGTATCATGAGCAGTTTTCACTAAAATGGAAAGGAAAACAACTACTGTACCCTGGAAATTCTAACAATTTGTTCTATGGCAAGTTTTCAAGCTAGTTCTTTGTGACAAGAAAACCTGATGAAATTTTCTTTTTCACATAATGGCTTCAGTTGGAAGGGATCTCAAGGATTACCTGGATTCATGCCCCTTGCTGTGGGCTAGTTGCTTGTCACTAGATCAAGCACCAGATCACATTGCCCAGGGCTCCACCCAGCCTGGCCTTAAATGCTTCCAGGGATGCAGCATTCATAACCTGAAGAATCTCAAATATAGTTGGACATGCAAAAAAAGCTGCCAGTATTTTCAGCACTGAAACCATTCTCCTAGGAAGGGGATGACATCACATTTCACTCTCAAATGTTCCTTTTTTACAATTAGTCTTTGCCTCATGTCATGCTTATTACCTTCTGTTACACAAATGTCTATGGAAAAACAATAACATAGAGACATTTCGTCCTAATTTTCTTCCAAAGGTGGGTTATCTGGAGCTCTGCTTTCAATTACTACCTGCAGATTCCCGAATCACATACAGATGAATCCCCTGTGAGTACTCCAGCACTGTTCTATACACCCAAAGCACCTTACTTTTCTACCTCATGGGGCTTTACTTGCTTTTACCATCACCATTAATCATAATCATACGTCAAGGTACACATGGGTGCTTAAATTATCAATGTATATCAGGATGCAGCCCTATGCAGTTGCATCTGAAGACAAACTATCATTGATTTATCAAAGAGCTCAATAGCATTACAAGGACAAAAGTAGACCACTTGTCTTACCACCACATTGTCATGGGGTTTACTATGGACTATTCTTCTTTTGCTGCAGAGGGGTAAATCTCACACTAACACTGTAAGCCCAAATAATTCTGAAATTACTCTGCATTCACAGTAGAACAAATCTTCTAACCACACCTGTCATATAGACATGTACCTCATTCTGCCAGAGTTTCAAGAATTTACAGAGATGAGCAGAAAAAGAAGCAATTAAAAGTTAGGCAGGCCTCCTGCAGTGCTTGGAATCAATCAGCTTGCTTGTTTAGAGAAAGACATGCCTAACCGTCCAGCATGTCTGAGCCAAAGACAGCACAGATAAAACCAACAGCCACACATAATTTCCTTTGTTTGCCTTAAACATTGAGTAACACTTTCTTTATCTCTGATTTTAAGGTCTTGTGAACAATTAATAAGGAAAGTTACATTTTTTAGGGCTCATATTTTAAAGAAGAGTCAGATGGACTCTGTTCTCCCTTTATAATGAAAATGAAGATTTAACTTCCCTGTCTGGTGTAGCCACTAAGAGTAAAGAATTCAATCTAAAACATCACACAAATGCATGGAAGTGTACACCATCACAAAATCAACCTTTTAAACATCACAGATGCAGTGATACTGAGAAAAACACCCACATTTCTATGTCTGGAAAGGAGTTATCTCACAGCTTTTGGAATATACCTGGTCCAAAATCTAATTTCAAATGCTGGAAGACAAGACTGTATGCTAAGCAACAGTTCATATTGTCATTTAATCAATTTTCTAGTCATTTTACCTTATGAAGATCTCCCTTCCCTTGTATGGATCACTTTCTGCTTATTTACATCTAAAGCACTTTGATACCCTTTGTTTACTTATAGCCTGAATGTAAGAGGTGTACATAACAGTATTAATAACTGAGTCACAGCAATAGGTAAATAAGGCTCTTCACATTCATTTCAAGCTTGATAAAATACCATTTCTTGTAAAATGTGCTTTCATTTAATCTCTTCCTCCTCTAGTCTGATCTGCAGCATGTCCTTCCATTGCAAATATTCTGTTTCAGTCGTAGTTTTCTTGGTACTGGCCATGTGAGCAGCCCTCTGTGAGCTGCAGATCTCAGAGCTGCAGGATGCAGGGCAGATCACAGTGGAAAACTTCACCTATTAGAAGCTAACGAAAAGCTTTAGAAAGAATAACAAGAATAAAAAAGGATTATTTGGAAAACCCTAATCATGATGAAAGTGGCCAGTGTTTTTTGATTGGAATGATAATCATGTTGGGATTACCTTGTAAATGCTCCCTATCTAAGATTAAAGTGCAATCACTTTACATGCTACAAGTATGATAGGTTACTGATTGTGCATCTTTATCTTCTGGATCAGTGAATAATTGGTTCAAGCTCTGGCAGGAATTCATTCATCCTTAACATCTGAATGAGTAAGACATGAAAAACAGAAGATTTCCTACAGAATGCGTCTTCTTCCAGATCTCTTATAAACTGTATTTTTTCAAAGTTTCATTGCTCATTTTCATCCTGCTGCGATCCACAGAAGATCATGAGGAACACAGCTTTCAGAAACCTTTGCTACATTCACAGCCACAAGTGTCACAAACCCTAAGATATGTCAAAACAGTAGGGGTTCATTAAATGTGGTCACTGCAGTACCACTTTATTCACAGGAACGTGTAATGTGTTGGCTAATGAGGAACAATTTCCAAAGGTAAATATACAGAATAAGGCTTTACGATGACGAAGACTGTGTCAAACAGCACTCAGACATAGGGAGATGTCATCATCTTTGAGATAAGGGAACTATTTTAAATGCACAACACCATGGTGATTGGTTGATGATTGCACTAGACGTCTTTTCAAACCTGAATAATTCTATGATTTTGTGATTTAAAAATCAAAAATAGTAGTATTACAAAGGAAGGGAGTCATCAGAGAAAAAAAAAAAAAAAGAGAAAAATGGAATAACAAAAATAAGTGCGTTGTCAATAGATTCAATGGCTCTGGATAGATTGATAGAGAATAAAAAGTTACCATTACTGACAGATAAACCTGGCTTTCCCTCTTTAAATCATAGAGAATATCATCCAGCTACATCATCCAGTTAGGTTTACAGAGACATTATTTTATTATTTTTTTCTTTACCCCTTTCATTTGTATTTATTTGCTGGCTATATTTATTTGCAATGCAGAGAGCTGTAAGCACATCTACATGGAAACAGTTAAACAAACACTCTTTTGCTAAAGATATATCTCAGATTCCACAGACAATATTCCAATCATATTAATTTGAATGGTCAGTAGTCATTCTAGAAAGACATGACCTAGCAGCCAAGAAGGGAACACCAAACTAATTTTCATTACTCATCTGCCATTTGAATCCAAGAGCCTTGAATTTCTGGAACTTACTGCTGCAGGGAATCACATAAAACAGGAATCCAGAAGATTTGAAAAAGAATATTTTGTAACTGCTGGTAACTTCTGTTGAGTTTATAGAAAACTAGCTGTCTTTCTAAGTCTAAAATCTAAAAAAGTTTGAACTAGATCTTCAAGTACATTTAAGTAGCTTAAAAATCTTTGTTGCCATTCTGGGTTTTTAATCATTTCATCAGAATTCAGGCCATGTTTCCTCACCCATCAGTATAACATAGCTGTATTTGAACTGATAGAGACAATGAGTTTGTGGTTGCATTAGTCATGCCAACTGACTGGCTATGGTTTCCCCTGAAGCATCTGGTGCTTTTTTTTTGTTGGAAAATGGGGTACAGGTAAAAGGGGAACATTTTTTGTTCTTCAGACACCACTTCAGTAGGATTTCGAGATCTGGCAATGAACTGTGAGCAGGTATGATACTGCTTTCTCTATGTAACTCAGCTCAGCTTTGGGGCAAAAACTGTGAGTGTGTTGGCAAGGCTACAACTCTGAGCTAATATAATCTATTAATACAGTATCTATTAATATGGGTTTGACTACATGCTATAAAGTCAACAACTTATCTTGGAAATACCAGCAATATTGGCTTGGAAATGCCATGGGAGCACACACCAGCCCACAATAAACAATAATGCAGAGAGAAGTACAATCATAGAATCATAGAAACTTTAGAGTTGAAAGGGACCTCTGAGGGCCATCTAGTCCCAGATCCTGGGACCGGTGCTGGGTCCGGTCTTGTTCAACATCTTCATCAATGACCTTGATGAGGGGATAGTGGCCACCCTCAGCAAGTTTGCTGATGATACAAAGTTGGGAGGATTGGCTGACATGCCTGAAGGCCGTGCTGCTATTCAGTGAGACCTGGACAGGCTGGAGAGCTGGGCAGAAAAAAACCGGATGAGGTTTAACAAAAGCAAGTGTAGAGTCTTGCATCTGGGGAGGAATAATTGCATGCACCAGTACAGGTTGGGGGATGACCTGCTGGAGGGGAGCTCTGCTGAGAGGGACCTGGGTGTCCTGGTGGACGACAGGTTGGCCATGAGCCAGCAGTGTGCCCTTGTGGCCAAGAGGGCCAATGGCATCCTGGGATGCATTAAAAAGAGATTGGCCAGCAGGTCGAGGGAGGTGATCCTCCCTCTCTACTCTGCCCTGGTAAGGCCTCATCTGAAGTACTGCGTGCAGTTCTGGGCTCCCCAGTACAAGAAAGACAGGGATCTCTTGGAAAGAGTCCAGCGGAGGGCCACAAAGATGGTGAAGGGCCTGGAGCATCTCTCCTATGAAGAAAGGCTGAGTGAACTGGGTCTGTTCAGCCTCCAGAAGAGAAGACTGAGAGGGGACCTGATCCAGGTCTATAAGCATCTAAGGCGTGGGGGGCAGAATGGCAAGGCCGGACTCTTTTCAGTGGTGAGTGGAGACAGGACAAGGGGAAACAGCCAGAAACTGCAGCATAGGAGGTTCCACAGAAATGTGTGCAAGAACTTCTTTACAGTGAGGTGACGGAGCACTGGAACAGGCTGCCCAGGGAGGTGGTGGAGTCTCCTTCTCTGGAGATGTTCAAGACCTGCCTGGATGCCGACCTGTGCGACCTGCTGTAGGGAACCTGCTTTGGCAGGGGGGTTGGTCTCGATGATCTCTGGAGGTCCCTTCCAACCCCTACAATTCTGTGATTCTGTGTGATTCTGTGATCCTCCTCAACCATCAGTAAAATGGGCATCACAGCATACAAAGGCTTTATACTACTCAAATAGCAGTAAAAGAGGCATCTCTTCTATAAACAATAGCAGGAGGAATATGATAACATGCCAAGATGGGTAACCATCCCTTGGGAAATGAAAGTCCAATTATGGTTGTCCCAAATACCTTCAGATACCCAAGGAAAGCCATTAGGAGAAGAGCAAAAGCGAAGAGGATCTTTTGGATTCACAGCCTAGGTGAATATAGTCATAGTTATCCACTCTCTGTGGGGTTTAAATGGTCTGCTATATTGCAGCATGTCCAACTGGCTTGACTCTGAGTATCAAGCATGTGTGCTGGCTGCAGGGCACATAGATTTCATTGCAGGATTTTTATCTGTGTGGTTGGAAGGCTGTTTGTATGCATGTTTCAAGCAGCCTCAAATTTTTCCAAACTCAGACAGTAAATCAGACACAGATACAATTTCAAGCCTGAGAAGAGTTAAGGGTCATTTTTTTTGGCTTTTTATTTTTTTGGCTGCCAAGAAACAACAAAGAAGATGTAATCTGAACTGGAATGTATCTGTGTAACAGCTCCCAGTGCTTTTTCTTTACTAACTGGACAATGACCCTTGAAGCCAGTATTTTGTATTTAGAAAAGCACAGAAAATGGCCTGCATAATGCTGCGAAGAGTTGGGAAATTACAGATTGTTATCAATAATTAGTATGATTTTTGCCATTTACTTAGCAAAAAGACAGAAAGAGGCTGGGTCAGTGGCAGTGGTTCAGGCTTGTCACTTTTCATCAGCTTAAGTGCTGAGAGCAGATGTGAATCAGGTTACAGCTAAAAGCTTTATATACCAGTATTCACAGCCAAGAGTGCATCAGCCGTGAGCATTTGGTTAACTTTTATATGTTATAATTCCTAAAAGAGGAAGGTTCTTGATGACTAAGAATCCATTTGAGGTAATGAGAGCTCACTTGCAGCTAACAGGCTCAACTTCGTTAAGCAGTGAATGCAAATAACTTGAGTCTTACTGCAAGCTACACTGAGAACTCAGCAACACCAAAATCAACGGCATCTACAGATCACTGCAAACTTCAGCATCACTCAGCTTGTATGAGCATTTTCAACCTGTTCTAAGCAGAGAAGTATATTTGTTGGTATTAATACCCTATAGATAACAATCTAATACATATAACAATCAGAAAAACTGTATATACTTGGGGTAGCAAGCCTACACTGCAGAACAGTTCCTCACTTCTCTTTCCAAGCTGGCCCTTATAAATTTCCTGTCTCCATCTAACTGCTCAGTTAGCTGAAAACAGCAATCATATTAACAAGATAAAGCCTTTTTGTGGCTTCTGGGATGTAAGCTCCCATTTTGCATTTGGAAGTGTTTGGAGACCAGCTGTGTGAACGTCCATCTCCCTACTTGTCTGAGCAAAAGAACTCAATATCCTTTATTGAAGTCTTCTGTGTCATTCCCTTCAGTTTCTTGCACTGTACTGGGGTGGCAGAGAGCCACTACTAAAAGCCTTCTGAGTTTTAATTAATTAGGTGACCTAATTTTCTAGCAGTGTTGTGGCATGGGAAGTTGTGGATACATATATCATGAGTCCAGCACAACAATTCTAAACTTTTTGTCAACAAGTTAAACATCAAGATTTCAGCTAAGTAACTCATCTGAAACACCTCTCTGAAAAAAATGTCACCACATTTTAAGGTGATTCAAGACAAGTGAGGTGAATTTTGGCTTTGATCTGGGGAAGATGTAATGAGAATGAGTGAGCCCAGAAGGCACTTATTTGCTGGCTGGTAGAACCTTCCTCCACAGAAACCATCTGATCTCTGTATAAACTTGCAGAAGGATTTGGAACAAATAAGATTTTTTTTTTCTTTGTAAAACAATATGCACTCTATATTAGCAGCTACATTTTAGAAACTTCCTGACTGCAACTGTCAAGCAATAAATGCAAATAACAACATTACACTGGTTTAAAAGTAACAGCTTTCTAAAAGCTTCTTGTCTCTATAGTTCCTGTGTTTCTTGTCTTTTAGTAACTCTACACCACCATAGGAAGAATGTCAGTTGTCTTCCTCTGCAAACCTAGGTTTAATGATGTAGTGAACATATGCACTGCAGAAGAACAGACAGTAAGGTTTTTTTCCTTAACATAATAAGTTGTATGTAGGGCTTGACACTATGAGTAAAAAGTATATGAGAAACAGACAGATTTTAAGAAACAGTCTAGTGGATCTTAACCATTCTCAGCCTTCTTTCCCCACTGTCTTCAAACCTAGATGATGATGAAGGCATATATATGCATACAAATGCAAATAAATGAAACAAAATATGTTGGCTGTTGGACTAGATGATCTGAGTGGTCTTTTCCAATCTTAATGATTCTATGAAAATAGCAGTGTCTATTGTAAACTGCTAAATGGCAATCTTCATCAATGATGAAAGCCTGGTGCAAGTAATAGCTGAACCACTCCTAGTTGGTACTCTGATCATGTTGCCAAATCTACTACTGTGACAGAGAAGCCTGGTGCATCTCAGACAATCTGAATACGGATATTAGGAAAAAGTTTTTTATGATAAGAGTGTTGAGACACTGGAACAGGTTCCTTAGAGAGGTGGCAGTGACCCATCCCTGGAGACACACAAGATCAGGCTGGATGAGACTCCAAGCACTTGATGGGGCTGTGGGTGTCCCTGTTCACTGCAGGGGAGTTGGACTAGATGTCCTTTAAAATCCCTTCCAACTCAAATGATTCTATGATTAAATAACAAAGGGTTAATAGAATCAAAGTCTACTTTTCAAATAAGCCTGCAACTAGATGAATGTTAAAAATCCTGGGTCCCCAAAATTCTGGTGGTAGACTGACCACCAGATGAAGTCAGAAAAAGTAATTGTGCTATCATGAACTATAAATCATTATATTTTTCTTGTGAAATATGTAGCTTTTGTTGTTTCAGCTCTGGTAGAACAAAGATGGGGTTAAGGTCCAGATACATTCACCTGAAATTAGACCTCTACACGAGAGGCAGGTGTCTATCTGCACTTCTATTACAGTCAGAGGAGACCTAATCAGCACAGTCAGTGGAGTCTAGAAAGCCATTTGGCTGGTCAAATGCAGGTATCTACTTCAGGGTCAGAGAAATAACTCTCCAGACTCCATTACCTGCATTGAGTAGATGAAGTTTAAAAGGAGTTTTGCCAACCAACTCACATATTGATGCACAAGATGCTAAAATCATGTGATTGTACATGCAGATGTATCCCACCCAATACTCACTTGCATATTCTGATGTGACAGTTCCTAGGTCATCTACATGCATGTGGGTACTGCAATGAGTCAGCTAAGGCAGAGCAATCCTGAAGCGTTTACCATTTACCTAAAGCAGAATTCTTGCTGTGATATTGCAAGCACCTCTGCCAATATTATGAGGCAGTCAAAAACTACACACTGCCTTGATTGCTGTGCAACTGCAGGTTTTCAGGAAGATAATAACGCTTTTTTTCTCCCCAAACTGAAGCACATTTCCTCCATTTCTACATCTCCCTCATTCTGATAAAGCTTGCTCTCTACTTCAAACTCATCTTCCAGCTTTTCACACTTTAATGAAATTCCTCCCATGCATACTTAGAAATACATGGATCTGAGATGGTAAACCAAGGCCACTGCAATTGAAAGTAGAATACTGAATTGTAAGTACCTCTCCAAAACTTGTAGCAAACATATAACACAATCAAAAAAGTCCACCTTACAACAATCAAAACTTTTCTTAATTTATGTTAAGGACCTTTTTATTTTCTTGCCTTTTTTTTTTTTTTTTTTTCCCCCCAGTGAAACCTGTTCATAAAGAACAAAAACCAGCAACTGCTGCCAAACAAACATTCAAAATAACATGCACTCACAGCTTTTCATCTTTCCTCACCTTGACTCAGAAGAATCTCAAGTGGGTGCATGTGATGTCCAGACAGACTGCGTGACCTCCTCTAGAACAACACATCAGTAGGAAATGAATGGAAATTGTTTTTAGCCTTTACAAAAGCTTATTGCTATCCTTGAGAAAAGTGTGAGCAACATTATGCTCAGTGAAATTGTTTATTTTTGTAAAATGTCCAAGATAAT
Source organism: Centrocercus urophasianus (assembly GCF_019232065.1). Lineage (NCBI taxonomy): Eukaryota > Metazoa > Chordata > Aves > Galliformes > Phasianidae > Centrocercus > Centrocercus urophasianus. The sequence continues at coordinate 2,007,335 of NW_024885355.1, forward strand.
GCATTTTGTCACAAAGGCAGTATTTTTGTCGAAGATGAAAGACTAACTTGGGCCAAAACTGATAATCAGATCGACATTTAAAATCATGAGGTTTGTCGAACTGTTTGCAGCTATCAAACTGAAATAATGAACATCCACTCTACCTTGTTTTGATAGAAGGAGATCCTACAAGTACCTCACATTACATAGGCTTGGGATAGATATAGTAACTGGGAGAGATAACATTGCAGGATCTCCTGCATCCAAACCTGCATTCGAATCACTAGGAAAAAAAAAAAAAAAAAACAACTTCCCCATCTCAACACTGTTTGTGTCTTATCTCTTCCCTGTTTCATAAAGAAGGTGAAATACACCTCTTTAGAAATGAGAGAGTGCCCATTAAACCCTGTGAGGAGTGAAACAACAGCAATGACATTGTTAGTTCCAGCATTCAACTTGCAAAACCCAACTTTCCTCTCAGCATCAGTTCCATGTTGTTTTAACAACCTTGTTGATTTTCCACTGACATCAGTGTGTGCTGGAAGGATAAAAGAGCGTAAGTGATCGAAATCAGACCTCTTTTGTAGGATAACACCATACAGTATAAGATACTGTACCACATCTGTATGGCCAAGTAATTTTCCATCTGTCACAGGAGAGTCAAACCCAATCCTTTATATACCCTGAGGTTCTGTTATTTTGCCTCTCCAGAAACAAAAAATTGTTCATTTCTTATTAACTGTCCTTTTTACGTAGAGGTTTCAATTAAACTGAGAGTAACGTTACATACACTCTTTATTTTGTGATATTAGCCCCCCGTGATTAATAGACTGCTCATAATTTCTGAATTGCCGTCTGTGTTCTATTATGCTTTCGTCATTTGTTCTGGTTATGAAACCAAAACAAAACGTGTCTCACAGAGAGTGGTGGTGGCCATCTGGACCCCTGTGGGAGCTTTTTGGTAGATACAATGGCCAACCCAATCTGAAATCAATGACAAACCTAAATGATTGCATGAAGCCTACAGCTCCATGGAGAGTGCCATCCAAATTTTAGTACAATTTAACTCCCAAATGATATAATCCAGGTGTCTTTCTGCTCTATCAACTCGGTGTGTTTCTGAGATAGTGATTTACTTTTTTTTTCTGCTGTTAAAAAAGAAAAAAAAACCTTACAGTTTTAGGAAAACTTGGTTTTCAAAACTATATCTGAGGAAGAAACAATAGTAAACATATTGTGTAATTAACTTGTGGAACTTAATACTATGCTTTTATTGTTCTTATTTCATGCTTCCATTAGATAAATACTATAGAAATATCTTAACAACTGTGCTAAAAGTGTAACAGCTATGCTAAGTATCTTTTCTCAAATTTTATAGGATTAAAAAAAAACAGTAACAGTACTTATATTCAAAGTCTTGTCACCAAAAGAAAAAAATAATCCATTCCCTAATGGCATCAAGTTTGGAAATAATTCTTGCTGTGTCTGCTTTATAATCACCCACATTAAAAGAGTTAAAATTTCCAAAGAAATATTTAATAATAATGCGTATTCCCCCAATCACAGAATCACCAAGGTTGGAAAAGACCTACAAGATCATCCAGTCCAACCATCCACCTTTTACAAATAATTCTCACTAAACAATGTCCCAAAATGTGAAACACGATGGACTGAGCCTGACCTAGCAATTCTTGTCGCTTGGAAGAGGACTGTACAACTGAGAGCAAGGAAGAGGTACACAGTAAGCTCAACAAATTGAAATAAGTACAGCTTTTGTCATCTCAGCACTTTCTGAGACAAATGAAAACCTACACAGAAAAGTACAAACAGTCCTAAATTTTCTGAATGAGAGCATGCACCTTTAGCTACAACTGAGACCAGTGAAGCTAGATGAACAATTAATGGCAGGTAATTCTGCTGAGATCACATCTGCAACACCAGTATGTCCAGTAGTCATCACCAAGGCTCTACAAAGCTATCATTACCTGTCATAGTTCATGATCACTGACGTTCACTGAATCTCTCCTTTTTTTCCTAACGAGACAAGAATTTTCTTTTGGGAAATGAGATAGTTTTTATATATGTATTTGTAACAGTTAAGTTCCACCTGCCAAAAAACCTCCATTTGCACAACTTTTTTGAAGTTAATTTGAAATCACACTTGTCAGCCAACTCAGATGTTGGCTCTGATTAAACAGGTGCTCTGAATGCAATACTTAATCACCTAATTCATAATAGCTAATATCGAGATTCAAAAACAGATAAAGCTGTTTCAGTGAGAAAAAATGCAGAAAATACACAGCCTGATTCATGTTGTTTTACTAAATCATATTACAAGCTAATTCTGATCCAGTGATGGCTAAGGCAAACTTTTGCTCAACATGAATATCTCTCATCACATATAAATAGTTATTTATTAAAAAAAATATTATTTATATTAATAAATAAATAAATAAATAGAGCTGCTGTTTGGCAGGATCTTATGAGATTCAGATGCAAATCCTGCAGCTGTATGGTATTGTATGTCTTAAAATGGCAGGTGTGCTCCCTGTCTGATCTTCAGAAAATCGTGTCTGAAAAGCTAAAGAACACTTTGTACCACTGTGATTACTTTTACTCCAGTTTGTTGTTTCCAAGTATATTATGGTGTTGTCACCATCTCCTGATGCAGTTCTGTGAAGTGACTGCAAAACCAGGACCTAGACTTACACTTCCGTTTGGAAATAGATGAAGAGATGCTCACTGCACAGTGACCAATGATTTTCAGGTGGCATTGACTGTGCTGGGTGCCTTCGACAATGGTGATCCATGAAAGCTCTTAAATGATGTAGTCTAAAACCTGTCTGCAGGGTTATTTCTGAGGAGAAATTACCATCTTAGTCTTAACTGTTTCAAACCAGCTGCCCTGCAGGTTAACTCACATGTATTTGTCTCTTGTTTTGTGAAGGATATGATAAGGTTGAGTACTCTGGAGTAAGGTAGAATATAAATGGGGGCCTGATTTCATTTGTAGGTTGAATATCCAGGAAGTGAGAGAAAAAAAATAGTGTGAACTAAGCATATATGATTACCATTTTTAAAATGTTTAAATAGACAGATAATAAGCCCTTTCTGGGATGTGACACTTCCAAATATCAAATAATAATAAACAACATAAAATTCAGATGAGAAGAAAAAAGGTATCTTGATATAACACCAATATAATGGGGTCAAAATGCTTCTGAATTTCAGAACAGTCCAAGGATGCTCGTAGCAATATTTTGTAATGGACTGCATATCTTCTGCGTGTCTGGCAGAAACAGATACACAGGAAATGCTATAAAGAAGTTCACACATCATCTGGTGGAATAAGCATCCAGACTTTTTATTTCTGATATTTTAAGTTTTGGACCATCTCAATTAAAATCGGTTAGAAGTCAATTTCACAGCTGTTGGTTTTTAAGATCTCACAAAAATGATAATTCTCTGCTAGGCAATAATGTACTTCACTGCAGCCGTCCCCAGGATAAAGATGAGGCATTTCAAATGTCTGTCTCTTTCCTTCTCCTTGTTCTCTCCACAGCTCTCACATCAACCTCTCTGTAAGCCAAGGCTGGGAAAGAACAATGATCCTTCTCACACACTGTGGGGAGGAAGAAGTTTACAGAGATGTTCATTTAATCTACAGCCACATCTCCCTGACATTACTCCCTGGGTCTAACATGAAGTAAAGTAGCATGAGGTAAAGGAGCTGCCTTTACCTTGTCCACTGAGCTCTGAACACTCCTAATGCTTAACGTTGCATACATTCAATATGAACAGTAAGGAATTCCCAAGGGAAGACAAACCCGAGTGCAAGTCATTCCAAGGCTAAAGCCTGACAGTTTTTTAGTACAAAATCTCCTTTGCCTTGCTCAGAATATTTGGACTATATTTACATTTTGAAAACTATCCTAACCATTCTCCTGAAGGATTATAACAAGATCAGTCCTTTGGTGAAAGTTGTTTTTCATGTAAAGGCCAGAAAAATTGTTATGGAAACCTTAGACCCATTTTCAAGTGGGTAATTGAACAGTCCCTTCCCCACATGGGTTGGCCTTCAGTGCAAGTTTGGTTGTCAGTACATGTCTATATAATAGTTTGTATGTTGCTTCTTTCATGTTTATTTAGCTTGTGTTTGGCTGTGTGGAATTGGAAATACACTGAGTAATGGCCATTAACTGAAGTTATATGTACTTGGATTGCTCAAATAGGAGAGTGATAGGGTAGAGAATTACACAGCCATGGATTCCCAGCCAACTAGGCTAACATGAGGTTCTGCAGTGTAATGCAGAACACCTCTGAAAAACAGCCATTTATGGCTGCAATAGGGCTTTGTTTGTGTCTATGAGAAATGTGGAATTTTTGCTCAGATCTAGTGAAAATCTTTTTTTTTTACTTTTTTTTTTACTTTTTTTTTTTTTTTTCCCCCAAAGCAAATCTGTGCACAGCATTGCAAAACTCGAGAACAAAATCACTTAGTCCATCCAATATATAACTGGCTTCTGGTAAATCTCAAGCTTATATTTTCTCTGGGGCAAAATTCACTCTATTTTATAGTAAGTAGCAAAATGATGCCTTGATCTCAGTTAGATACTGATGATATATGAATGCTCATCTTTAATAAACATGGTCTTCAGAGGCCTAACCAATAGTTTATATGAAAGAGAATCTGGATTGAGCTCATTTCTTATAAAGATATGTTTCCAGCACCAAATCTAAATGTTATCCAGTTCACTCTTCCTCTCCTAAAGACCGTGATTTCAACAGCAATGAATTATCACAGCTCCCACGGTGCCAGTAGGATTATACATGTAAGAAACTAACTCATAATATTTGAAGCACATCCCCTTTCTTGAACATTATTTCCATTTATTTTCCTCAACGATAGGCTTCCATTAATTTTTATGTATGTTATTAAAATAGATCATAAGCCATCTGACTTCAACTTTACTCTCTGTTACCTAAGCTTGACAAGGTTATGTTTGAAGCAGTCTACAGCTGTAATTAGTGTGCTCCCAGTAATCCACCCGACACTGAGATAGCCTTTGTTTTATTACGTACAGCATTCTGCACATCAGAGTAATTTGATGCAAATTACCAATTACTATATCCCAGTGTATCACTTGCAAAGTACTTTTGGGTGGTGAGATATGAATGGTACTACAGAAACATTTCTCATTCATTCCGATGTGGATGAACATGACTCAACTGCAAACCACTGCTAAATTAAAAAAAAAAAAAAAAAAAAGCAGTTTCAAAGAGTCAAACATCTGCCCAATTCCAAAGGGCATCATCAGAGCACTTAAACAAAAACACAGCAGGGAATTTAATCATGAGAAAACTGAAGCGAAAGAAGATTTTGTATGGGCACAGCTAGTTTTGGTTCTTTCAGGGCAAAAATAAAGGGGTCATAGAGATCAAGAGGTCACCCATTCACGGGTTAAAAAAAAAAAAAAAAAAAGAAAGAAAGAACAGAAAAGGACTTTTCTATAGTCTACTATGCAGTGTTAGGAAATGTCCAGATCAGGGTTTCCCCACCCTGTATTCTACCCACCTTGAAGAATAAAGAAAACAAAATCCTTGGGCTTCAGCCTCCCAGCTGGCTTTTATCATAATCCATATTATTCGCAAAATAGACTGGAGGTGACTTATGTGGTGACCTCTCACCACAATTCAAAACGAGTCTTAATGAACTAGGGTAATTCATTCCTCCGGCAGAGCTTATGAGATAAGGCAAGACCGCACTGGTGGGCTCAGCAGACTGAAATGTTAATCTTTTGTAGTCCCTGCTCTGGAGGACCCCCAGGTCAAATCCCGGTGCTGCTGAGAAGTAGCAGCGCCTTTGTTTGGAGTTGGAGAAGCATGGTTCTTGATTTCAGTGTTACCATTCACTCTGCAGAATAGAGTGCGTGTGTGTAAGTAAAAACAGGCCGTAAAGTTATTTATAACCATACAAGAGAACTATCTATTGAAAGGTAGAGAGCAAAGGCTTTAAAAAAAAAAAAAGGGAGAGGATTTAAGGAGACTGGAATAAAAAATGACAATACTGCTTTAATCCCAAGCTGCATTGGTAGTCATTGTTCTCCTCTCCGGGTCATTAAAAATCCACCGTCCCATTGCTTCAAGGTTTAACTGGAGAGAAACGCCAAGTGGAATGGCTTTGATTATTCATTACAAGATAGGAATGCATTTGCCCTCATTCTCCTGTTGCAGCAGCAATGTATGGTTTACCTTAACAAATGTAATGGCATGTAAACATCTCTCATTTTCTCCCTTCCCCACTCCTAGTCATGCCAGATGCCTCTCTATTCCAGTGCACATGAAAATCACTGGTATTCTTCATTCAGCATCAGTAAAAAGAAGCATTCAGAAAGCAAGAATGTGTTTACAGTTGCAATGGAAAAGTAATGAGAGAAGAGTTGAACTGAAGATCCTGGATTCGGAGCTCCTTCCCTAATCTTCTTGCATTTTACCTATCTTTCTCCTGACTCTGGCAGTCTTGTCAGGCAGACTTACTGGAAAAGGAGAATGGATGTAAGGTAAAAAAAAAATAAAAGTCTGATTGAAAAGCTTGCCATTCTCTGTCTCTCTTTCAAGAAGATATCAAAATGAATGCACACAAGACAAAGCGCCTCCTAACACAGTAGCAGCAGTCAACAGATTACTGGATAATGATGTTTGGGTGGGGAAGACAGCTGGCAATGACTTACAGTCATCTTGACAGCAGCGAGTCCATCATGAACATAGGATCAAAGAATTACAAAATCATAGAATGGTTTATGTTGTAAGGGGCCTTAAAGATCACCCAGTTCCAAACTCCCTGCCATGGGGTGGTTGTCCTCCATCAGATCAGGCTGCCCAGGGTCCCATCCAACCTGGCCTTGAACATTTCTAGGCATGGAACACCCACAACTTCTGAACGTGTGGTAGCAGTGGTAATGGGAGGATGGTTGGACTAGATGATCTTGCAGGTTATTTCCAACCTTGTGATTCTATGATTCTATGATTCTCTGGGCAGTCTGAGCCAGGACCTCATTGATCTCTGAGTAAAAAAAATTCTGTCTAAAATGTAACCTAAATTTTCTCTCTTTTAGTTTAAAGCCATTCCCTTTTGTTCTATTACTATGAGACTATGGATCAAATCAGTCTCCCTCCTGTTTATAAGCTCCTTTCAAGTTTTGGAAGGCTGCAGTGAGATCTCCCTGCAGCCTTCTCTTCTCCGGGCTGAACAAGTCCATCCGCCTCTACCCAGCTTAATAGGAGAGGTGATCCAACCCTTATACACCTTTGTGGCCCTCCTCTAGACCCACTTCATAGCCTGTTGTACTATTTGAGTGGATGTCACAGAGAACACCAAGACCAATTTTCTTCTCCTAAGTACTTTTTTTCTATTCAATTTGATTTCTGCAAAGGAGAAAAGAGAGACAGCTTTTCTTTTCTAGGATTCCAGAATGGGATTTGGGCAGGGATAATTGCCACATCATACCATACAGTGCACAGGGTCCATACTCTCAATAGAAACCTCAGTGAATAACCATCTCTCACATAAATGCCCATGTTGGGGAAAGAGGGCAGAGTAATTAAGGACCATGACAGAGGCCAAAGGGAAGTTTTCTCACCCCCCAAAAAAACCATCTCATCAAATTTAATGTCAGTCATCTAAAGCCAATATATCCCAAAGACTCCTTGTTCCCTTGCACACATCTGTAAGAGCTGTGTGCACCAGCAGCAAGTATGGTCAAAAAGTTTATAATCTCTTTCTTCTTATTGTTTTTTTTTTCATCCTACTGTAATTTCTGTTTGCATTCAGCTGCACAGTGTGCATACTACTCAAGCCTGGTTCTAAAACCATTGGATGAATGGAAACAGAAGTGGAAATTGCATTTGAGTACATGTATTAAAGAGGTTCCTGTCTTTACTTCAGGAGATTTAGTGGCTAGATTTTGTGCAGCAATAAGAAGGCATGGTTTCAACAAGTTGATGATCATTTTCTTTTGCAGCCAAAAGTCTGAAGAATATTTCCACTGTGAGAGCAACTCATCTCAATGAAAACTAGTTATAGTTTGAAGAATGCTGCTGCTCCAACAGCTGAATTCCTATAAAATTATAGGGAAATATTTTTCCTCTTCTTTTTTATTACCTTACTTAAATTGGATCAGTAATGACTATTATTTTTAAAAAAGAGAGAGAAAGAAAGAGAGAGAGACAAAGAGAGAAGGGAAAAAAAGAGAATATATGCTGCAGAGTAATATACTTGGAGAGCTCAAATAAAATATATGTTATCTCAGGAAAATACTGTATAATTATATACATTCCTTTATTTCCTGCAAGTTTGTATAATGCAATCCACTAAACCAAAAGGCCAGACCACTGAGCTACCTAGATCCCTTGCAGTCTACTTAGCCAAGGGTGAAATTAATTGAAATTCAATGGTGAAATGCTGATTTATAGTGGAGGATCTCTCAGAGTACCATAAATGTCGCTTTTGCTTTTAAATGGATGAGTGGTTAGATTTAGATTAGAGAATTTATATAAACACAAAAAGATAAACTGTTTCCATAGCCTTTTCTCAGATCATAAAAATAATCACATGCAGGGTTAGCTTTCTAAAAAGAACAGTCTACAGAAGGAAAAATAAAGGAGCATCTTAACCCACTGTCACCGCGTTCTAAATTGCTGCCACAGTAAGTTCACTTCAGAGTGAAGCCGGTCTTCCTTTTGGTTCATTTGATGACATTGCTTGATGGGCAGCTTTACTCTTTGCAAATAAAGGCTCAGAAATCCTGAGTGAAAGCTTCAGAGCTGGGTGGAGAAGACAATTGTTCATCTGCTCTGCAATCACAAAATTTGTGTTCATGTGGCTTCCTTGCAAAGAACTACACTGAAACCCAGGATGTGAGAATGGCTGTTTGCTCTCAGCACAAGCATCTGAACCTGGGCCCCCAGAAGTATTTAACCAGAAATTTGCCTTGAGGGTCTTCTTGCCATTTGTCTTTTCTGCTTTCCTCTGTCTCCAGAAGGGATTCCTTTTGATAAATGTTTTCTATCTGTCACAATTCCCCTTAAGGTGAACCTTTATGCCCTTTCAACAACATTGTGACTAGAGATCCAAAAGCAGAATAAATGAAAGAGGAGGGAAAACACCTCTGGCAGGAAGTGTTGGGTGTCCGGGAGAGGAAACCTGGGTCTCATTCATTGATCAGTTGTTGAAAACACATTCCTGGCTAATACATGAAGCATCAGAGTGTTTCCAGTCTTGGCAGAGATGCTTTTGTGATATGAACAGCAGGCATCTTCAGTTGCCAGGTAGTTGTGTGAGCTTAGTCCTCACACCAAACTTAGTTGGAACTTCTGTTCCAACCCCAAAAGTGGTATCTTTGCCTGTATGCCTACCCAACTGCTCTCTCATGCTCAAGAACCATGGTGGGAAACACTGCACATGGCAGTAGGGTAGTGTAGATGTGGGAGGCCTGAACCACAGGGATCATGAAGTAAGGTCGGGTCAAAGCATTGCTGGCAAAGTTGTAATTAGAAGAAAAGCTTTGAGCATTAAATCTGTTCTGCTCTTCATAGCTAAGGTTGATTCTCTTTCAAAAACAAGAACAAAAACAAAAACAAAACAAACAAAAAAAAACAAACAACAACAAAAAAGTGCTATTTAGTTTTCCTTTACTGCAGACTGAAGAAAGGACAAGCAAAGCCAGCAGGACTTAGCCCAGTGTGTTCAATGTGTCCAGCAGACTGTTCTCAGTAACAAAATTCTTTGATCTGCTATCAGTATTGTAGAGATCAGCTAAGAATGATGATCTAGAAGGTGTACATTTCAAAAAGTGCCACTATTAAGTGAAACTGCATTTTCACTACAAAACTATAAGACTCTGAATGAAAGAGGTGAGTGTTTCTGCTTGATATTCTGATCCCACACAGACTTAGCATTGGTGATTCACATTCCCAGACAGCATATGACCTAGAATGACTTGAAGCCTGTTGTATCACCATGTTCCTTAGAGACAAGATACTCAGTACTAAATGTTCCCTTCCTCCCTCAGGTTTCCCCCCACACACACATTTAGGAACCAGTGCAGTGTGCTCCCTTGCTCACTTATATTGCCACTTAGAGGAAGACACTGTTAAACATGGTCACCTCTGGTGATCTGCCTGCTGCACAGTGATGAAGTCATCAGGGGGCCACTAGAAAAGCCAGCTAAAGAGGGTCAAGAAAGCTGTCCTCTACTTGGAAGCAGCATCTTAATAGTTTTCTAGAAACAGTAGGCCATCAAGTACCCAGACAATTTAATTTCACTTCTCAGCTGGAAAATAAGTACAGCAGTTGCTTTCATTCAGAAAAGAGAGGAAAAAATGAGAACTCATCTGCCCACTGATTCATTTATCTGTTTCCTGTGTTTACTTCCACATACTGTGAGATGACAACTTTCTGAAAGTTTTCTAAGACAATACATGGACACAATTTCCTCTAACACCAGTACATTCCCTGACAGTCTTGTAAACTTCTAGGGTACTTGGTTTTCTCGTGATGCTATAGGAAATGCCTAGGTAATATTCAGAGATGATAGTCATTGCCTTATTGTAGTTCTGCTCTGCTTTGAATCATAGAATATCCCAAATTGAAAGGGAAGCATAAGGATCATTGAGTTCAACTCTACTGCTTCGCAATAGAAGTTACATGTAGTTGGGCACCAATTTTTCTTCAATCTTTTGAAAATATCCTATAATTACATAGTTTTCAAACTTGGCATAAGTTATAATAAAGTTAGAGCCTCTCCTAACCTTGTATCATTTGTTGGAGACATGGTCAGACACCGACAGCCATGCAGAATCAGTGTCATATATTCTGCAATGATTAGTTAAGCAAAAACTTGGCAACATCCAACTTTTGCCAGATTCATCATAAATGGTTAAGGTCAGACATATTTTCATTTTGTTGTTAACTGGATTGAAATTATTCAAATCACAGTGCTGGAAGTTTTGTATAGGCATTTTTTTAGCTCAGCTTCTAGAAGGTTGCCAAGTGACTTAGACAAAGCAGAGATTTACTCTTTGCTCTGCTCTCAGGTTTGCAGTCTCAGAGTAACAACAGTCACAAGAATCTCACCATAAAGTAACTGAACCTTGTGAAGTTAATGTGGATTGGCATAAGAGCAACAGTCATCCTGGAATGGCAAGAGCAAACCTGTGGCTTATGTGCCAAATTTGAGATTCATTGCATACAATGGCATGTGATGGCATCTTTTCATCAACAAATGGAGTTTAAGCTCTTCTTCCCTGACTTCATATACTGAAGATATGTCTATAAGTCTACAGCTTCAGGAATATGGCTCCATCAGTAGTGGTATGTATGAGACATAAACAGAATAATAATAATTCCTATATAGCTTGATGGAACGGTGACTAGTCAACAAATGTTTACAAAGTGCTCAGACAACTTAATATGATTATTAATTATTAAGGTGATCAGGTTTGTCTCTTCCAACTTACAAATCTACAGTATATGCCTTTTTAAATCCTTGAGTGTGAATGCTTTCAAATAAACAAAGATGGTCTGGGAATTCTTTCCAGTGCTTCCAACAATGTCATACGGGCAGAGTCTTTTATATTCTGTGCAACTTTGCAGGCAGAAATCTCATCAAGGTACCAAATTAAACTGTCATGCTTCTCTGTGACTCTTGAACTACTGGCACACCCCAGCTGTAGTTCACGTTATTAATAAAAACAAGTTGTTGGGAAGAGTTTCCAGGTCATGTTGTAAAGGCATCTAATTGGTAACAATGAATGACAGATTTCCTTTAAAATTCAGGAAATAACTGTTTGAGCCAAAAATGATGCAAAATCCAGATAGCCAAGCCAAAGATCACATTTTGAAACAGTTGCACCTCGCTAAGACCCTTCTCAAAAGCCAAACTAAACTATTTGCAGAGAGTTTTAAGCATTCAAATGCTTCATTTTCCAGGCAGGAATGAGTTGCAGGAGAATGAATAAATAATGCAGGTCACAGTGGATCATTATCATTAATCTATAATAACTAGCTAACCAAACATAATGTAAAGGTTAAATTTCTAGAGGTATTGAGGTAATATCGATAGGGTCACGTGACCAAATTAAGACCATCAAACTTCTATCCTAAATTCCCTCTTTAACCTTTGGAGGAAAATAGGCAATATTACAGCATGACTCATCTTGTCTTAAAGGAGGCATCTGTAATAGCTGAGACCAATCATTTCTTTAATATTACCTTTTAGCACTGAGTACAAACTGAGCCCAAAGTGCCCAGCTTAGATGGAGACATCTAATCTTAAATGAGAAGATTCCCCACTTTTTAGAATAAAGGTCATGCAGAAGAATAAATTAGGTGTAAGGCTGCATTGCACATGCACCAAGTGGATAACTTTGATAACCAAACTGCAATATATCTCCACTGATCATCACTGTTTCGCATGCAGGGGTAAGCAACAAAGCTCATTAAATGCTATCGTTTCCGCTTCTGTTTATGACTCAGTTAATTTTATTAATGTGGTAGCAATTTTCTGTACTAAAGTGTAACCTACAGTGCTTTGAGACCTGTCTCTCAAGCAGTCTCTAGGGGCAGGGCATGTGCTTGGGATGTGAATGACATCTTCCAGGGTGAGCACCAAGAAGGATATCTACATCCCATGAGTGCATCACTTCTTGTTTGAGGACAGAAAGGTATGTAAGTAAGACCTTAAAAGTAGTTGTATCACTGCAACAGAATGAATTCCACCCGAAATGCCTCATCTCATTGTAAAATGATTCAGAGGTGCACAGGTTCTATGGCCAAAGGGATCTCTCATCAGCCCACCTCAATACACAGACAAAACAGCTACTCCGAACAGTTGGATTAAGCTTTTCCAAAATATAACTGATCTGGTTTTACAGACCCAGGATGATGATGAGTCTGCCACCTCTCCTGGTTAGGTGCTACAACGCTTAATTAACCTCACTGCTACAAAATTGCACATTCCTTCAAGATTGAATTTGTTTAACTTTGCTTTCCAATTAACAAACTTTGTTGCTCCCCTAGACTGCAATATCAAAAAGGCCTCCTTGTTTCAGAGCTTGTCCAGACATTGGTGTTTACATACAGAACAATCCCAATTCCCTCAGCTGCTCCCCATAAGCCCTGTGCTCCAGACCCCTCACAGTTTTGTTGCCCTTCTTTGAACAAGCTCCAGGGCCTCAATGTCTTTCTTGTAGTGAGGGGCCCAAAACTGAGCACAGCACTCGGGGAGAGGCCTCACCAGAGCTGAGCACAGAGGGACAAACACCGCCTGCTCCAACAGTGCTGGCTGCACTATTGCTGATACAAGCCAGGATGCCAGCGGCATTCTTGGCCACCTGGGCACACTGTTGGCTTGTGTTCAGCCATGTGTCAACCAATATCCTCAGATCCTTTTTCCCCACACAATTTTCCAGCCACTCTGCCCCAAGCCTGTAGAGTTGCCTGGGGTTTTTGTGACCAAACTGCAAGACCTACTACTTGTTCCTCTTGTTAAAACATAGACAGTTGGCCTCAGCCCATCAATCCAGCCCATCCAGATCGCTCTATAGGGTCTTCCTACCCCAGGCAGATCAGCACTTCCTCTCAGTGTGGTGCCATCTGCAAACTTACTGAGGGGGCACACAATCTCTCCACCCAGATTGGCAATAAAGATATTAAACAAGACAGGCCCCAGTAATGACCCCTGAGGAGCACCACTAGTGACTTGCCACAAGCTGATTTTAACTCCATTCACCACCACAAGGAGCAGATGCCCATTACTGTGTTTTTGCCAGTCACCTGAGCAAAGGGAAAAAGTAAAAAAGAAAAAAAGAAAAAAAATACAAAAAGAAGAAAAAAAGAAAGGGAAAAAGGAAAAAAAAAAAGGGGGGGAAAAAAAGAAAAAAAAAGAGAAAAGGAAAAAAAGAGAGAAAAAAAAAGGAAAACAGAAAAAAAAAAACCAACAAAGAAAAAAAAGAAAAAAGGAAAAGGAAAAAAAAATCCTGAAGAATTATTCATCAGCTCAAGTGAGATTGTATCTGTAAAACCTGCACAGTAGCAATTCCCAGGAAGAGCTGGCAGCAACACAAACCTGACTGTGGCCCTCCAGCTCTAATCAGCTCCTCGATGCTGTGCCTTGCAGGAGCAAAGCAGCGACTGCAGTGATGGATGATTCTCCAACTGCTGCTACAGGCACTGTGAGAAGGGCTTCAGAAAGGCAGAAAACAGGGACTGGGAAGGGGAGGGATGAGAAAGGAGAAAGAAGATAAATATATGAACAAGGAAGTCAGGTAGGGGACTGATAACCAAGTGGGGTTTGCAGGTTGTAACTGGCAAAGGAATGCTTCCATGTGAGGACATGAATAGACATTTGTACAGAAAAGAGGAAGGGGGGAGAAGAGGAAAGAAGGAGTGAGAAAAGTAATAGGCTGGCAGTGGAAATGGATGAAATTAATCAACAAATACCTGGACAGCAGAAAAGGTGACGTTTGTGAAAAAGATACCGTTGCAGAAAGGTCATGGGTAAATTGTAAAAGTGATGAATACGAATTCAGGATATTTAGATTTGCTAAGAATAGTTTCATTCTCATCAGACAAATGAGAAATTAAGATCTGGCAGAGGTATTTAGGAAGAAGATATAGGGTCTGTCTTTGCCAATGTCTCTGCCAATATGCAGCCTAGGGCAAGCTATTTTAATATTGTCTCAGTTCCATTTTGCATAAATGATAACTGTGTCACTTTATAGACATTATTTATGTCCACACAGTACCATTTTTGAAGGTCCCTTACAGTTATGGGATAATTAGGCCTAGGGCCTCCAGTATGGGAAGGATGTGGAACTGTTGGAGTGGGTCCAGAGGAAGGTCATGAAGATTCTTAGAGGGCTGGAGAGCCTCTCCTACAAAGACAGGGTGAGGGAGCTGGAAATGTTTAGCTTAGAGAAGGGAAGGCTGCGGGGAGACCTCATTGTGGCCTTCCAGTCTCTGAGGGGAGCTTACAAGCAGGAGGGCTTTTTACACAATCTGATAGTGATAGGACAAGGGGGAGTGGCTTTAAACTAAAAGAGGACGTATTTAGGTTAGATGTTAGGAAGCTATTCATTACTCAGAGGAAGGTGAGGCCCTGGCACAGGTAGCTCAGAGATACCTCCATCCCTGGAAGAACTCAAAGCCAGGTTGGATGGGGCCCTGGCAGCCAGAGCTGGTGGGGGGCAACCAGCCCATGGCAGGGGGTGGGAACTGGATGATGCTTAAGTGCCCTTCCGACCTAAGCCATTCTCTGACATGATTCCATGTTTCTGAGCAGATTTTCTTTCTGAGGACAGCTACGTACCACACCAGAGAACTAAAAGGTGAATGCAAGTCATCTAACATAAATCAAATATACTTTTGGCATCACATTCCACTGCTAATTTCCCCACTTTGACTTCCAGGTTGCTAATACACGGTGTGTGGTTGAGCTCATTGCATACAGTATTGCAAAATGGGAAGACACCGAGCAAGCTGTTAAGGAAAGATCCCAATTACAAGCACTGGGATGTAATCTCTAATAGGGCAGGAATCAAATGGCCTCCCTTTGACTTGCCACTCTCTGCACACTGAAGTAACTGCCTTTGTGTACACACACACTGGGCACCACTTGCCTTAATGATGCAGATGGTGAAAATGTATGCTGCTCTCAGATAATGTGCACTAAAGGGTTTTTTTTCCGCTGCAAATAAAAAGACGTTTTAATATCTTCTTGGTATTTTATAAAAGTTCTTCCATAAAGAACATGCGCATGATTTACTGGCATTAAATAAAGGAAGTATCTGAAGAATCATCTACCTATCCTTCCATCTATCTATCATTAGATGTAATTTAATACTTAATGACATTTGTGATCATCATGCCATGCTTGTAATTGAAAATGAATAATTGAAATTCCAATTACCACAGGGGTCAGCGTAAGGGGAATTTGTGTAGTAACTTGCTAGGCAATAGCCTAAATTTGCAGCCATGTTAGGACTGCAAACAATGTGTCTCATTCTTAAATTATTTATTGGGAAATGTCATCTTAATTTCTCTTAGCTATTTCTATGAACAGTCTGGCATTGTCCTGAAAGACAGAAAATCTAAGTTTCTTCATGCTCGTTCAGCAGATAGCTGGAGAGCCCATCATCAGCACTTTTGGGGGACTCTCCATTGACATCTACCCTTATTAGAGCACTTGAAGATGACACCAAAGAATCAGTTGCATTTGAACACCATCCACACATCTTTCAGCATGGGGGAAAACACAAGAAAGCAAGAAAGAAGAAAGACCACGAATAGGAATAGAATTAGCCCTAAATAATCAATTCTGGGCTTCAAACAGCATCCAGTGGCAAATCATCAACATAACAAAGAGGACTCATTTTCAGCCCATTAGCTTCTTGCAATACAAGGAACTTTTCTGGCTTTCTCAGAAATTTGATCCCCTAATGACTGCAGAAAGGGCATCAGGACAGAAAATAATTACAGTCTGTCAGACAGTCTGGCATTCAACCCTCCACATGGTCCAGCAGACGGTGTCAAAGATTTGACCTCAAGGGGGTTTGAAGCACATTGTCAGAAAATACTCATATAAATGGTCTACAGAGCATCCTACAGCTGATCAATGTCTTAAGTGAGCAATACTTAGCAGCTGGAATGTTTTTGATTAGTACATCTAACCCCTGATTGATTGGTATTCTAAATAATTAATTGTCTTGTTCGTGGGGGAACAAAATAAAACTTTAATAAGTGACAAGGATCTCAGTATCTCTGTTGCGGGCTATGAAGATGTTAGCTCTGCATTTCACTGGTCAACTTAAAACTTGCGTATGAATCTACATGCTTGTCCATTCAGAGCTGCAAAAGGGCATTTATTTCCTAATATGAGGTTTAAACCCAAGAATATGAATCTGGCCATTCCCCTTAAACTTGCTACACCTCCAGGAATTTTAGGGTTACTTTCACTTTTAGTCCAGCTGATTTTTTTAGAAACGTATGAAGGCTTTAAGCATTAATCTTCTATCACTCGTGTTTAGAAAGAGCTATGAATACAATACATAATCATATTAGTTTGGGTTTGTTTGTTTTGAGTAGGGTGCTGATCATCCCACATTAGATACCTGCACTGGTGCCCCTTGGCTTCTTAGAGGTCTTTTTCAGCCTTAACAATTCTATGACAACTGATTTGATCTGCCTTAAGATGTTTCTCTTTAAATGCCTGGGTTTGTGCAGTGACTTCTCCACTATATGTTAGCCTTTCTGCATCCAAATTAATCATATGGTTCCCCCATTCAAGAAACAAAGTACTGATTCTGATAACCCAGATAGAATGGGACTTGGTACCTGTGGTTAACATCACAGAATCACAGAATTGATTGGAGGGGACCTCAAAGACCATGAATCTCCAAACTCCCTGCCACATGCAGGGCCACCAACCTCTCCATTTAATACTAGACCAGGCTGCCCAGAGCCCCATCCAATCTGGACTTGAACATCTCTAGGGATGGGGCATATACAACCTGTCTGGGCAGCCTGTTCCAGCACCTCACCACTCTCATAGTAAAGAATTTAACCACCTCCAGCAGGAGGATGTTGGTATGAAGTCATTTGTTAATAAAATCTGAGAGACTGATTGATTGGATCTGCAGCCACTGAAATTTGTGCACAGCCTGGCATGAAAAGCAAACAAGCTGGACATCTCCCTTTTACAGAGATATCAGCCAAAGCATAGGCAGGCTTCATGGGAGAAGAAAACTGGGCCAGTCTTCACTCATTCCATAATTCCATATTGCACTTCTAGGCCTGTCTGGTTTTTTTGTTGTTTTTTTTTTTTTTTTTGTAGGAAGGCCCCAGATGAGTGCAGGAATCCTTCCTCTCTAGAGCTGGGAACACTACACTCAAGATCTAAATTAATCCCTTCAGCAGATAAACAAACATTTCCTAAATACTCCTAAATAGCCATAACCCCAGGCATAAATAAGGGGGGCTGTAAGAAAGAAGGGGACAGACTTGTGAGCAGCATCTGTTGTGATTTGACATGGGGAAATGGCTCCAAACTAAAAGCGGGGAGATTTAGATATAGGAGCATTGTTTTTTATAGTGAAAGTTATGTGGCACTGAGGTGTCCTCATCATTCCAGGGGAGTTGGACCAGATGACCTTGAAAGGTTCCCTTCAACTCAAACGATTCTATGATGCTGTACTGTAAAATCTTTTTGTGTATACATGCTAATGTTTTTAAATGATCTACATGATGTTTGAGCCTGTGTATTTTTCGCTCAGCACTACTAGATGGCCAGGCAGCTCACAATGTTGTTATTAACATCACATTTATAAGGACCATCATCATTGACTTTCAGTGGGTGAAGTGTCCTTGGAGAGGCTTTTTAAACAAACTTGATTTCAGCTTATGGACCAGAGACCATCATTATGTCTCTCACCAGCCAAAGAATGCATGTTTACACAAGGAGAGGCCACAGGTCAGAGGCAGAGAGCAGAAGCACAGACAGTGCAAATCAATATTTTTAGATAGCTTACTGTTAAATAAACTGGAAGACCAGGTCCAGCTGGTTTGTATCAGCTTCACCACACTTGGTATCAATGGAAGAAGAACTGTTTACTCCTGTCAGAGTTACAAGACTCAGCACAGTTATCTCAACAAACTTCTAGCTGGAAAACCTCGCATCTTCTCAGGGTAGTTAGTCATTGAGTATATGGAAGAGGTATAGAATAGAATCACAGAATTATTCAGATTCAGAACCTCTAAGGTCACCAAGCCCAACCCCAGTCCATCCTCACCATGCTCACTGACCATGTCTCTCAGTACCACATCTCCATGGTTCTGGAACACCTCCAGGGATTGTGAACTCCACCACCTCCCTGGACAGCCTGTGCCAATGTCTCACCACTCTTTCAGAGAATAAGTATTCAGCTTCCTTGCTTAAAATTAAAAGTAATTTAGAAATCAAAGTAAAATAAATTATTTACATTCCTAGATTATTTGAGTAATGAGGGTATGGTGAGTGTCAGACAGGTCACAGTGTTGGAAGGATCTGTGTTGTGATCAAGCAAAGCAATTTTCCATCTCCTGACTCTCAGCCTAGAGTCCTGCCTTCTGGATGAAGGGTCCCATCACTTCTATGCATAGCAAAAGCCAAAGACAGAAAGCCTGAGAGAAGAAAAAAATGAAAAATCAATCCCATTAGTCAACAAATTTAGGCAAACTCTGGCTGGAAGGTTGGCTGTAAAGGCATGGCAGAGTGGAAGAATTGCATGAGCAATACTGCAGAGGGCAAAAAGAGTTTTAAGTCTGACTATAGGAAACGTCATGTGGAATAAAATTCCTGCCAGGCTTGGCAGCAGTAATGTCAGGGTTGTTCACCTGTTTCCTTGTGAGTCATGTCCAACTTTTGGACATGCATTTCCATGTGTATCCAGCACAGCCTGAGGTGGGAACTAATGAGAGGTCTGTTCTGACATGTGTTGATATACACAGCACAGTTGCCTAGCACAGATGCTGCTTTGCACATATTTCTGCACACTGGATTTGTAAGTCAACAGGGGCCCTGGCTCAGCAACACTCGTTTGGGAACTCCTCACTCCAGGCTTTGAATTCTGCCAATACTCTGCACAGCTTCTATGAATACAATAAATACCTGTAGAGCATCTACCTTCTGGGAGGATTATAGGCGAAGAACTACAAAAAAAATTCAATTTTTTTTAGCAGTGAAGCTTGCACGGTGGCTTTTTTTCTTCCCGCCTTCCTATCTTTCATAGAATTGTGTAAGTTTTAACCTTTTCATTACTTTTTCCTGACTGAAAGAATCAGAATTGATTTTGTTTACTGATTAAGACATAGGGACTCAAAGAAATGATGAAGTTACCTGAAGGTTAAATATTATAAATAGCTCTACTCACTTTTCCTTTGAAAGCCAAAACTTTTAAACATTCTCTTTAAAAATCATAATAATAAATGTTAATTCAGAAGTTCTACTGCATATCCCTCCACTGAGAATGTGACTAAGTCATCTTGTTTCAAATAAATCTAGCCAAGATATGTGTCTGATGGCCACATTT
Source organism: Centrocercus urophasianus (assembly GCF_019232065.1). Lineage (NCBI taxonomy): Eukaryota > Metazoa > Chordata > Aves > Galliformes > Phasianidae > Centrocercus > Centrocercus urophasianus. Next base: position 2,027,438 of record NW_024885355.1, read on the forward strand.
TAAAATATTATTATTAGGAGAAAAAATTTATGGTATGATAGCATACAAGATTCCAAGAGGGAATTATTATTGTTGCTACTTCAACTCTCCAGTGGCAACGGATCTCCAGATCCATATGGCATCTCTATATCTGTGTATAATAAGATATAGTCTTACACCACTTAGTTGAATTTGATAATCAACATTTATTTCACAGGGGACGCTTTATTGATTTCTGCTTTGTTATTTTCCTAGCACTGACACTGTAGGCGAGAGAACTGTGGGTGCCCCATCCCTGCAGGTGCCCAAAGCCAGGTTGGATGGAGCCCTGGTGGGGGGCAACCAAGACATGGCAGGGGCTTGGAGCTGAGTGATCTTTAAAGTCCCTTCCAACCCAAGCTGATCTCTGATTCTGTGCTTCTATGATTCTTCATTGCTTTCATTATCTTTCCATTTCCCTGTTTCCCCTATGTATTTTCAGTGCAGCATTCCTGTACAGAGGACCTGATTCAAGCAGTGACTTCAACCAGTATAAGTTCATACTTAGGGGTATATTTTGGCTCAAGTTTAAAATAAAGTGAGAATTAGCCTCACTGAAAAAATTAAAGGAATACTAAGCACTATTATTACTGCTTGAAGCTAGCTCATGTACATTCATTCATTCATACTACTAAAGGAGCTTTGAAGACTTCGGCTCCATTAAACATCTTGATTCACAAAGTGAACAAAAAAAAAAAAAAAAAAAAAAAAAGGAGCAACTGTATCATAGGCTGACCTAAACGATCTTTCTCATTGTTTTTCTTTTCACTAAAAAGGCAGCTGTGTAATTGGCAAAAAAAAAAAAAAAAAAAAAAAAAAAAAAAGTGGGATCAACAGAAACATTTAGCTTGGACCAACATATCAAGTTTTTCTTTGTGGAGGTAGTTTTCCATTCTTTTACATGTTTTTTATTTCTTTAGGCCAACAGGTGTAAGCTAACAGTTTCTACCATGCTATTGAAATCTTTCATGTCAGTGTTTTTCTTATTTTTAGTTTTGTTTTTCTGGGATGGAGAACTGATAACATATACGTACATCACATCACATTATACAGTAAACAAACCACTGAAATATTTTACCCAGCTCCATCCATATGGCCATTTTTCCATAATATCTGGACATACAATCAAAACAGCAGCAAGACATTAAATCTCAGACAGACTCAGTACAAATTTGTCCTATGTACCTTTTGGCAAGAGAATACCTTCTGTATGAGAACAGCCTTACATTTCCACTGCAACAATGGTTTTCAACCTTTACTCCGTTGCAATCTCCCATGAATTTCACATTGCAGCAAGGACCTCTGCTTTTTGTCTAAAAGTCCACTAAAAATGTGGAGGTACTATTTCTTTGTTACCTTTTGTGTTTATGCACAGAATTAACAGAATTCCAGTTGATTCTGGAAAGGCAACAGAGGATGACACTGAAAAGGGAATGTCACTTAAGTTCTGCCTGCAGTCTTTCCTTAGGATCTGAAAATCTTCAGTTCATCTAAACCTGAGATTCATTCGGCCCTCCTCAAACTGAGTATCTACAGCCTTTCAGGAGCTCCCTGTACTTCCAAAACATTAATGATGGTACATTGCCCTTTTATGTAATAATGGAGTAAACTGAACTTCCTCAAAAGAAACAGATATAGGTTCAAAACACTGCAAGCAGAGGTGAGAAAGAGTTTCTGACAACACAGGAGTTAACCTCCTCCCTGTTGAGTGACCTTATAACAAGTTTAAAGGCTGTGTAGAAGGGGATGTTCTTTTTCCTTTGCATCTTTGCAAGATGGAATTAATGCTACCCAACTACCCAAAGGAATGGGATGGTGACTTTGTAGCCTGGTATTCAAAAACTAATCCACAGCCATGATTCCTTACCCAAGGAATGGAGCTGGCAATCACAACACAAATGAAGGAGAGAGATCCCATGCTGACAGGAAAAGAAATCTTATAATTCAAGTCTTCTCCAGAACCTATCCAAACATGTCATACTGGACTCTTTTTCTAATCCCCAGAATGAAGTAGATGTTGCCAGCCACATGTCTTTATTTTAGACGTCTCTTTTAAAATGAAAAGATTGCAACCTAGATTGTTTCTCTCCACTGCTAAAAAAGCAGCCTGTGCTGATTGCCTCAGCTGTGAATATTTACAGTTGATCAGATGCACCTAATCCAGACTGCTTCTTTCCATATATGTTGTCATCTTTTTTTCCAAACAAAACTTGCATTTCTTTAAGAAATCTCCTTCACACTATCTAAAACAAAACCTCTATAAAATCCAGGATGAAGAAAAAAAGGCAAATTAAAACCTCCTGTTTTTCAGGCATTCACGTCCCAGAATAGACCCAGAAATCTAACCACTGCTATTTGGGCAGCCAGAGGGAGAAACAGACTATAAACAAAACTAAAACAGATTTTATTGATTTTTCCCCATGCAGGCTAAGCTACATGCAAAATCAAAATCAAACACAGAAGATCAATAACTAACAGCAAGTCAAGTGCATTTTCAAATGACTTCTCTCTCCACGGTTTAAGGCATTTCTGCAATAAATCAGGTTAAGAAAGATACCTACAAATAATGGTTTGAAGTGGATTATGTCCCTTTAAAGGGTTCATTTCAATATATTTTCACAACGATGTACTACTCCAAAGCTGTTTGCCAGGTGTACTTCTCCATTGTCTGTGAATCATAATGGTAAGACTCAAAATGTTTTCTTTCACAGCAAAAAGAGCTACCATCAGTTGCTGCTCTGTGCTAAGCCCTTTGACCCTCAGATATACATACACACTTCCAGCTTACTGAACTATGGCACTCCACCATGTCAGTGTTCTGACTCCAATAGCTAACACACAAATAGGGTTTAACCTTAGAATCACAGAATTATAGAATCATTATGGTTGGAAAAGGCCACAAAGATGATCTGCTCCAAACCCAACCCATCCTCACCATGCCTACTGACCATATTCCTCAGTGCTCCACTTCCATGTTTCTTGAACATCTTGAACAGGGATGGTGACTCCAACACCTCCTTGGGCAGCCTGTGCCACTGCATTACAACTCTTTCTGAGAAGAGATTTTTCCTTATATCCAATAACCTTGCAAATTCTGCTCAAAACTTGGCATAAGCCAAGGATAAACACAAACATACTATGAGTTACTGCAGATGTGCAAGTGGCATTCTGGGCCACAGCTCCTCTCTCATGAATTGAAGACTGCTGGAGAACAGTTGACTCCAAATAACTTAGATTCCAACAAAGACAGAGCCTATAGAAACTATCTGGATGGAAAACTTACATAGTATTTTATTGCAGTCCCTGAGACAGTTTCTAGACCACACTAGATTACTTATGTATCTTGCATTTAAAGTTCCCTGGAATTTCTCATACAAATAAATATTATAAAAGGAAGGACAATTCAATTTACATTTGATGGGGTACAAAAGTCACTGTAATTGAATGATAATTTGCCGTGAAGCACGGATGTGAGTCCTCATGTTTGCCTCTTGACCTGAAAGGATACGGCTAGTGAAAATGTCTAGCGGATAATTACTGCTGGGCTAACCCTGAAGCTTGGCTATTATTCACAGGTCAATCTCTCTAAGATAATTCCCAGGATAATATTACTGAGGAACATGCTCCCTCTGCATAATGCAACACCTGCCTCTCTCTGGTGAGATCCCAGGAATGGAGAGATGAGCTTTGGCTTTTCTTTGCTATCTGTATTAGGCTTTCTTGTAGGGCAGAGATTGAGAGCTACAAAAGGGGAAAATAATGGAAATGTCACCTTGTAACAGGGAATCTGGGAAGACTTAATTTTCATTATTTATCAGGGCTGTAACTTCTTGCAGTCTGTAAAGACGGGGGTACATACAAATGTCATTTAATTTCTCAATTTAATTGCTGATGACCAAAAGGAAAAACATACCTGCTGAATAAGATCAGAAATTTACTTCCAGGACCCAGATATAGAAGTCAACTCTGTGCTCTGTTTCAGGTAGTGCTGAGATGGTCTGTGGGCTTCTATAGCAGTGCACATGCACAGGAAAGACCAGGTCATAGGCATGCATTGCAGTGAGCTCAGCCTCCTTTATTTCCCTCTGAGTCCTAGAAACTTACGGCCAGAAAAGATCTCCAAAGGTCATCTAATCCATCCCCTTGCCCCAAGGCAGGCTTATCTATGGGGAGGTCATGTCTGACAGATGTTTGTTTAACTTGCTCTCATAGTGATGGAAACTCATCAAGCATTGAAGATTATCTGTGTTTGGTGCTCAGTGTCCTTAGCGTTAGAAACCTTTCCTCCCCAGTGTTATAAATCTATCCTTCATGTTGGAAGACAAGAAGCAGCATAAGCTGATCAACAGTGGAAAAATATATAATGAGGGGGGAAAAAAACAATACCCAAGGGGGAAAATCAGGGGGAAAAAAGCCCAGCAGTCTAAAACCAGTCCATGGGTTGGTCTGCAACAGCTCAGAATTTTGCAAGTCTGGAAACAGTACTGAAGGGAAGAGTCTAGAGAGCCCGGTGCCAGCCGTAAGTCTAATAATTAATAGCAATTACACATCTGGTCAAAGGCCACTGGTATAGTAAGGCTACATGATTAGTCCGGCAGCAACATAGGAGGAGGATGGGAAAAGGTATATAAAGGCTTTAATTAATGCTACTCCTAATGTTATTAATAATGTATGATTAACTATTTAAATATTAATTTCTTTTATTACTTTCTCTTATTTTGCTATAGCTTAGATAAACAAAAAATCATCTCCACAATAGCACAATAGCTCATATATGAAAGTTACTGGTAAATTTTCAGCCCTGCATGGCAAGACACACAAGTCTTCATGTTGTGATTCAAATTATTATAAATCTCTTTAAGTTCAGTTGTGTTAATTATGTCTTTCAGCTCATTAGATAGATAAAAGAACTGGAATTATCATGTGTACTTACTAATCTAATTAGTAACTTCTATGTGTTGTTTCTTGTTTTGTATAATCTTTTTTTTTTTTCCTTTTAGACAAATAAACTGTTTGTTGTTTGTTTGTTGTTTTTTTTTTGTACAGCAACATTGTGTGGAACAACTCCAAAAGATACCGGCTTAAATTGGAAACAGCTGGGTGAGGGGAAATCAGCTATCAGCCTCGAGTTACTACTACTGTAACTGGAAACAACTTTACAAGTACACTTGGATAATTCATATTATTTTGCCAACACTTTGAAGTTACACTTTCCCCCTTCATTTCTTAAGTCAGCAAGAAACGGTTATTAAAGGCATCTCTTAAAAAAATGAAACTGTCAAGATGTGGCTTTGAAATCTCTGAAAAGACGCCTGTAACATATAATGTGCTATAAGCACGTCTATTAAATCATGGCTCTTGTGGTTCTAACACAGAAATACCAGAAAAGAATTCTTTTCACATAGGATCAGTAGCAAGACAATAATGGAAAACATTTGGGCCGAAGGTAAAAGTTGGCTAAAGCAAGCTCCTTTCCATCTGCTTGTTATCAGTAGTTATAGGAGCCAGGCAGGTGACCCATAAATTTTTTTTAAATGACAGACTTTTGTTTTTGACTGTGTCACAATGAAGGGTCTTGTTTTAACTTTACAGAGATATTGTCCAGGACTTCAACATTAAATAGCAGCTGTTAGTAAAGAAGAGAGCAGCGCTGAGAGAAATGAGAATGATTTTCCTGTGTTGAAAGAAAGAAAAATGCTAAGAAATAGTCTTCATAATTTACTAAACATTGTTGTGTTAGAAAATTAGTAGACTGAAATCAAGATGAGCAGTGACCAACTAACTTCCCCCATCCCACATAAAAGAAATGAAAAGGGAAGTAAAAGCATGAGGAAAGACAGCAAAAACTTATCTAGGTGTGCAAAGAAATCCATAAAGAGCAGACACTGGGGCACACTTTATTTAGCATTGAACCAAGGATTCAAAGGTGAAGCTCCACAAGCTCACAGCAGAAAAAAGGTACAGATGCTTAACAGTGAATGCACTTAACCACTTAAGCACACTTGTGATAGGCACGAGGGGATCTCTATCTCTGAATGTGCTCAGAGCGTCTCTGGAAGATAAGAGTTGTCTGCACAGGAGTTTCTAGGCTCCAACAGGGAATGAATGAAATTCCATCACCCTCATTAAAGAGGAGGTCAAGGTGGAAGAGCTAATGGTTTCTCTGACCTCAACAATCTTTGAAATTATGAAACTGTTAGATTAGGTTGCTGGTCTAATTGTCTGGGTCTCTTGGAGTTGTATTTTTATTTTTTTTTTACGCAGGTTTTTTCACTTACTATATTGCTTGTGACTTACTATAGTTGGGATAGATGTAGTGATTAATCTTAGGTTATTTCTCAGTACATAGCTTCTCTAAAAATGATGCTTACTTTTGTAGAAGTAGGTGCAGGTTGGTATTCAGTAGCTATAATGTGACAAAAACCTGCAAGTTCCCTTAAAGGCATTCTTTATGATGCATCCTCTCTCAAATTTTTTGTCACCAAGAATGTTACTGAACTGATAAATCAATTCAACAATTTTAATTAACAGCAGTGAAGTCAAAATAACATGTAATTATAAGTGAATTAAAAACACGCTTAATTTTACTTGCCTTTTTAAAGCTAAATTCCTTCTCTGCTATCCATCCAACAAATTTCTTGGTGCTCATTTTGTAACTAGGGGTTCTGCAGATGCAGGAAAAGTAGAGTGCTCTTGCAGAGATATGCCATGTTTCCTAACCAAGCAAAGGCAATGATGTGAAATTCTTTAATGATCAGGCTCTGGGATTGATCTTTCGAGACAGCACCAAAGGGAAAAAAAAATAAAAATCTAAAGCAACTTTTAAGAAATCTCAGATGGACTTCGGATGAGATTATATGCATAGATGATCTACCTAACCTTTAGGGCAAATCTGGTTGCATGTAAGCTTTTCCACAGAAATGAGAAATGAAATCAATCTATGAAGTTAAGACTTAGATCTTGAGTCAAGGCTGTGCAATTACAGGGTTTTATTCTGTCCCATCAAACAGCTCTTAAAGTCAGACAACAAAATCACCTCAATTTTCATGAATGTCCAGACCAGTTCACCTTTGAGGGAAATTATACAAAAACCGATGTCTCCTGTGGTTTTAAGAAGAAATTAGAGGAAACTCCACCTTTGAGCTGACCTTGAGATTTAGAGGAACCTAAGGGTTTGAATAACTGTTAACTATTGGCAAAGGAATTTAACTCATTCTTGTGCAGAGCCTCATCCTTTGTGAAGGGAAGGCACAGGAAGATTCAGGAGTTGAAACATCACAGATTCGTTCAGCCCCGTATAAGAGAACTTCCCACAATTTGACAAAGGAATGAAATTTAGAAAAGTGCAGGCAGAGTGCAAGAGACAAGAGGCTAATATCTTTAAATGCTGGCGTTTAAAGCATCAGTAGGGAGTGGCATCTTTAAAACGGGCCTATTTAGTGGGGGAAGAATTAATTTGTCAGTATAGAATGAAGGTGTGATCTGAATGATGAAATCAATGCAGACTGACTGACTGTATGATATTATGGAGCAGCACCTGATTTGTCAGTATTCTCTTCTTGTGCTTGCATGTTACACATTTAATACACATGAAAAACAGAGAAGTAGAGAAGGCCAACAAAACTGCTCTTCACTGAAAATGAAACTGAACAATAGAAACAAGCAAAGCATTGGTGCATATGTGTCTTCAAGTCAGCCATCAGACTGAACACCCGCAGAATTCATGATATTTCTTCAGGGATCACTTTCTGTTGCTAATGCTGCTGTAAATGGTTCCATATCTTCATAAAGGAAAGGCTATGGGCAGCCAAAGGAGCAAGTGTTGGCAGCAAAGAGCAGTGATTAGAGTTAATGGCTGGGAGAAAAGGTCAACCATGTGAGCTGCTGGGCTTAACACAGGTTTAACCAATGAGATCCTGTTACACAGAAGGTGAAAGTCAGTGATCCAATGCTTTACTTTGGCATAATCTGTGTGTTTATTAATTAAATAGCAGTCGCAGAATGTGGGGAGAAATGTAGCTGCTCTTTGCTTTGGCCCTCACAATCAGGCACTCACAGAACCTGGGGTACATTTTGGTGCCAATCCTGTTCTTCTTGCACTGTTCCTTCTATTTGCTTGTTCACTGCCTTCCTTCCTGCCCTTCTTTTCTGTGCCATTCCTCCTGACCCTTACTCTTCCTTTCTCAAATGTATTTTTTCTCTTTTTTTTTTTTTAATATAGCTTCAGCTCTCTGGTCACCCTCCTTTGGTTTCTTGTGGGCAACAGTTCTGGGTATCTGGTACTTTTCACTTCACTCCCTGCCTGTCAGCAATATTAACATATGAAGCTCGATGAAAGAAAAATAAACCTGCTGATAGGCCATGCCAGCCAGAGCCTTGATGCAATTAAATACTAATTCAGATTCAGATTTGTGACAGTTTGCAAGCAATTCAACCCCACTTTGTCCTGAAGATACACTTAAGGTAGTTCTCTTCTTAACAACAATGGAAAACGGATGTAGTTCTATGCATTTCCACAATGAAAGACATTTTGCCTTGCTAAAAGCAACTTAGTCTCACTGGGGCTCCTTTTTCCCCCCCTTTTTTTTCCTTTGTAGAACAGTTAGAAAGCAGTGATTTTAAATTGTTATGCAGAGGATGTGGAATCGAAGTTCTTTTTGCGATGACAGTGCTGTGTATTCCCATCACTGTTTTCCCAAATCATACATAACCATTATTCTGGGCTTTTACAATCCAAAATCAGATATGTTTCATAGAATTATTGAATCCTTTGGGTTGGAAGGGACCTCTAAAGACCATCTGGTCCAACTCCCCTGCAATGAACAGGGACACCTACCGTTCCATCACACTGCGTTCTAGCCTGACCTTGGATATCTCCAAGGATGGGGCATTCACCACCTCTCTGGTCAACCTCACCAGTGCTTCACTACTCTTAGCATATTAAGCCTTTTCTTATATCCTTAGTCTCCCCTGTTCTAGTTTGAAACCAATTCCCCTTCACCCACGTACTGAGTACAACTGTAGTTACTTGCATGGCTATACTGACACAACACCTGATGTTCAATTAAAAATGTGTAGAAGTGTCGTAACGCTGTACCTCATTCCTTTTATGACAGAAGGCAGCCTGGTCCAAAGCCTGATTGTTATTTCAAAGAAGAAATTTTTCATAGTATGCAACCTGAACCTCCCCTGGTTCAACTTCACGCCATTACCTCTCACCCTATCTCTAGATAACTTGGGAGTAGAGACCAGCCCCCCTACCTTACTACAACTTCCTTTCAGGAAGCTTATTTGTTCTGTGACTGTGTGTATTTGTGTGTGCTTTTAAAGACCTTCTAAAGATTTTCTGAAGACTTCATGCTCATTATCTCCATTTCAGGAAGAATTACAGAATCACACAGAATCACAGAATCACAGGGTTGGAAGGGACCTCTGGAGATCTTCAAGTCCATCCTCCCCTACAGCAGGTCACATAGATAGGCATCCAAACAGGTCTCAAATATCTCCAGAGAAGGAGATATCCACCACTTCTCAGAGCAATACGTTCCAGTGTTTTGTCACTCTCACAGTAAGGAAGTTCTTCCTCGTGTTAGTACAGAATTTCCAGTTTGTGCTCATTTGCCATGTTCTCTTGCTGCATGTCACCCAAAAGAGTCCATCCCCACTGACATCACTTCCACAAAAGAACTGATCTAAGAACCCACCTACAAAATATCTGGCCCCGCTGTGATACGCAACATTACGTTGCAATAAAAACATGCAGACATTATGTGTGCCAACTCCATCCTTCAGTCTGGCTCCCTGTACATCAATATCACAACAAACACAGTGCACCATATATCACCACACAGTTCCTGAAGAAAGACACCAGTTCAATATCAGTGTTCAATCTCCTCAGCTAAAGAACAAAACAATGCATTCAGGGAGGTACTATTTTATAAATATGGTTTATTAACCTGGCAGGCTGTAATGTTTGAATGTAAAATGAATCCCTCCGTCTCACACGAGTATTGACAGAAAATGCCATCACAAATGGCACCACTACAGAGGATGGTAAGAAAATTGTTTTCTTGTGCACCATAATTATTCTGCTGGAGAAGATACTCAGCAAACCTCTCAGCTGCTGATGGACAAACTCACACTTTCACCTCATCTTATAGCAGCCTGCTTGATTTATTTCAGCTGATTCTTTATGAACTCCTAATTTAGTTGTGTACCGATGATTTTAAATACCAACTACAGCCAGGTACATAATAATGGGAGATTAATTGGGTATGATGCAGTATAAGAAATCCAGATAATTAAACCGTAAGCACAGTATACTTGTCTACAGGAGTATCAACAAATGTAAAATAAAACTGCTTAGTATTTCACAATACAGTGAAATGAAAATGAATGACAAAGTAGGAAAGATTGCTACAGACATTTATACATATTTTAAGCATGTTTTGAAAGGTAATATACGTATAACTGTAACATTTCTATCAAATCCTTCAAGAGTGCTAACAGAACTGTAACTATTTAAGAGATAGAGAGCATCAAATGAACAAAAAGAAAATATCCAGGAGGTAAATATCTGGTTATTTTCAGTTTGACTCATTGTGGAAAAAAGGCAAAGTAATCACATGAAGGTTCTGGAGTTTGCAGAATCTTGCATATATTCTGACAACTTATTAGTAATTAGGTATATATGACTGGGTGATCTTTTAGGTCTTTTCCAACCTTGGTGATTCTATGATTCTATGAAAAGCATCCTCACAATATACTCAAGGATGTTTTTGCATATCCTTCTCAAAGTTTTTATCATGAATTTGCTCCTTGCACCTATTAATATAGACTTCACAATTTGTTTAGTATTTGTTTAGTATTGGCAGAGAAATTCAAGGATTGAAAGAGAACATTTTCACAATATCCTTCTTATCCCAGGTAACAACCTGGGATTTGTTTGTCCTTCCAGACAGATACCAATTTAAAAAAGAGGAGAGGAAAAAAAAGAACAATAGCAAGGGACTGATTGACAAGTGCTATTGAGCAAGAGTTCCTTCAACTACTTTATGAAAAGAACACTGGATTTCATTAATTTTTGTTTTCAAAAGCTATATTAGAAAGAGTTCATTCAGAGGTATTAACTATTTTTGTCCTGCAGATCATGTATCCAAATTCAGAGCTCACCTTCTCATGGCAGGCGGCCTTTTTCCCCCTTGCCCTGTCTGCAGTAGGCAGATAAGAGGCTAGTGGAAAGGTCTTGCATCCTTATTATATGCAAAGAGTAAAGGCATTTATACTGGGCTCAGTATGCTTTGAAGGACCAACTTAAAATACATAATTGCTATATCTGCAGATACAATGAGGATTGTGCTATCTTGGCAACACAGGTGGGAAAAAAGAGTGCTCAGAAAACTGCCTAAAAATTTTCTAATTTGCATGCTCCACAGTAAACTTCTCAACACGGAAATTTTTAACTATTTCTAATGGCAGGACATGAGATCATTCCTATCAGCTGCAACAAAAGTTAACATAGACAAAGACCATGGCTCAGACAACACTTGGCCATAAACACCCTTTCCTCCAAGTATGTGGATATTTTACTCAAGTTTATTTGATGGGGAGTTGTGCAGCAGGCATGGATTTGAGCGTACAGAATAAATGTTTTCAAGGAGAATCAAGGAAACAATAGATTTGGAGCCACCAGAAATGTCACAGAGCTAGATGCAGAGAGGACAACACAGTGCACAGTTTTCTTCAGAGAAGTGGTCAAGATAAAATCAAAATACCAGATCTGAATTCAGTAAAGCCTGAGAACAAAGACAAAATAAGAATTCTACTGCTGTGAAGATTAAAGAGCCTGCAACCACTATTATGGATCTATTCACAGTTGCAGTTGAGGACAGGATTGAAATGGTGGAATTTCCTTCTCAAACTCAGTGATGATTTTCTACATACAGTCTGTCTTCCTGGGGTACAGAAACAAGGAAACTAGCAGAAAAATTTGTTTTCCCCATCCATGCTGTAAGTAGGAAAATCAAAGAAGGATACAGGAATCAAACTGAAAAGAGATGAGAAAGGTGGGAGTAGATGGTAGGAGAATCCCATCTAGTACATCTCATTGGGCATCTGCATGGCTTACTTTTGCCTGGTAATTTGCCTCCAGGTTGAAACAAATCACAGTATCCTTTGGATAGGAAATTTTTAAGAGGAGAGAAGCCACTTTGGCAATAACTTGACTCCTCAGGCACTTCAGATTTGGTTATGGTGTATGTCATGTTGCTGTTATGAATTAGCCAAGTCAAGGATCCAGAGGATTAACCTCCTTAGCAGGGATATTGTGAAGTGGCTGTTATCAGTTCACTATACCATTCATGTATGTCAACTGCAATGGCATTAAGTATGAAGGGAACTTACAAGGATGGAAATGCCTCCAGCCAGGAATCTCATCCCACTTCTTTGCCTGAGGATATCTAGTCCAGATAGGCAGTCTAAATCCCCACTATGGAAGTGTTGACACAGAGGAAGGAAACTTCACCTAACATTTAGCTGAAGCTTCAATGTGTCAGCAAAGTCAGCCACTCTCCCCTTACACTGTTTCCAAGAGATGACACAGAACATACACTTGTCTTTCCCCCTAAAAAGACAGATAAATGGAAGATATCTGTAGCTACAGAGCCTTTGGATGTTGATGAAGATAGGCTTTCTAGTTTTTTCTTAATGTTTTCTTCTTTGTTGGTCTCCTTTCCTCGTTTTTTCCTCTGATCCTCCTGTTTATAGTATAGAGAACTACTAGATAATTCAGGTTTGACAAGGACTGAGGGAGATCTGTAGTTAAACCTCCTATCACGTCCAGTTAGATTAAAGACCTGTCCAATTATCAGGGTGGAGATTTCACAACTTCACCAGACTTACACAACTTCAGTGGAACACCTATTCTGAAAATGCTAAAAAAGAAATGACAGTATTTTTTAAACACATTATATGAATTCCCCCATTATACAATTTGTATTCTCAAAGACTGGCTTCAAACTTCAAGTTACCGAAGTTACCACAGTGGCAGTTTTGTTAATTCTGTTGTAAATATTCAATTTTTAAATGTATTTTTGCTTTGCAACAGTGCTCTTTGTTTCAGTCCATATAATGTAGCTATGCTGACAGGTTTATATCTGAGGAAAAGAATTACTGTGCACATCAGCAAATATGTTTTTCCTTCTTTCTCCTGTAGAAACAACATCAGCTTTATCCAATAGTTTTGTGGCACTCTATGTCTTTTCCAAATCCTTCTGATAAATTACCATGGATCAATGTCGGCCATGCACTATAGAAATGATACATGTCTAATGAAAGAGGTAGTGTACTTTAATATTTTCAGCTAAAGGACAGGGTTCTGGAAATCAATTTATATAGTATAGGCTGCAAGGTATATCACCTCTTCACATCCTATGTTTATTTTCTGGAAAGACTGTATCATGAAGGAACAACAGCAAAAAAGATAATAAAACAATGTAAGTCCTAAAGGGGATGAAGTCCTAAATGGGACATAGAAGGTTGCTCTATTTATCTCGTAGGCCTTTACGAATATCAGTCAGCCTCATTTTTATCCTATTATAAACTGGCAAGATAGAATATTATAATCTACCAAAGTCTTCTTTGCAAATCCAGAATAGATGTAAGATTGCTAGATCTCACCTCTCCACACTGGGTCCCTCAGTGTCCCTTAATTCAGGTTCTGAGCAAGATCTGTAACTGAAATGTGATTAAAGAGAGACTAAACCAAGGAAAATACAATGTGAGAACAGAGGGCATGGTCAGATGCTCATCTCTGATCAGTGTCTGTGTTTCTTTCTTGTAACAATAGTAGTGAACCCTTACAAGGCAACAACTGACTTTATTTTGCAGACCATTAATCTGGCATCCTGGGGACATCAAATTACTGTCTCTCAGGGAAGAGGATGGTAACAGCTGATAGAAGAAGAAACTATCAATTTTGTAGTAGAACCAATAAATATGTGCTAATTACTGTTCATCTGGACACTCCTTGACACAAGAAACTACGTTCCTTCAATGATGGTTGCACTTGCTTGGGGAAAATACTCCTACCTAGATACGTGCTGTCTTCTCACTGCAATTCAGTTGTGCCAAAGGCTCCAACAAGCTTGAGAAATATCTTTAATAAAAGTGACAAATGATTCCTCCTGTTTCATGTCTCCATCAACTCCCTACTTGCAGTAAGCAAAACAGAGTTCACTGCTATAGAAGATCTTTCAACCTCGAGGTCTTTGAGGACATGGCACCAGCAAAACAATGGCCTTGATTCAGTAGATGCCCTACAGGAGTTCTCTGTATGTTTATTATGGAAGCTCAACATGCCCAGTGTGCAACCAGAGATTATTTTTCTTCCAAAGGCCAAGCTTGCATGGAATTCTGCTAATTAAATGCACTATAGAAATGTCAGCCTTTACCCTCTCACATATATACATTGCATCCTTTGTCCTTCATATAATGCTGTTAAAGTGTTCTGCAGACATCATTTGATAGAATAATAAGATATTATTATTGAATCTTTATGTCTCCTATTGTTCCAAAAGCCTTGACCTTGCTTCCCCAGTACAGAGGTCTGTCTACCAGGCTAATCATATTGATATCTGAGTGCCTCAGAGGAGATCCTTATGTGGAAACATTTCTGCAGGAACTCAAAAATGGCCAGGCACACTGATAAAATCCATTTATAACCCCTGTGCATTTCTGCAAGGTTATAATCCAATTCCTATTTCAAATGTAAATCTCCATCCTGGCAGCACAGAGAAGTGTGGTTCTGATAACTCAGACTCCCCCAGTTCTCAGAGTACCCTATATAGGTATTGGTGGATGTGATTTGCTGTCAAGACAGTAACCACTGGGAACCAGGATGAATAGATGTCCATTCACTGCACAGTCATGTAGTACTGATTGATGTCTGGAATACGGAACTGTTATGGGAGCAACTCTTCATTTATGTCCTTCACTTTTTGTTTGATAATACAACGTATTAACACTGCATGTTTTACCACGGACAAACAGATATTAGCACATCTCCTTATGAACATGTTGTTTTTCCTTGACTGCGTGTGTTGTATAGATGTATCTATAAATATCCATGCGCACAGCAGGGTACGTATGATACATCTGGCAGGGAATGGTTACCCCCAGCACAATACCGAGTTTTAATTTAATCTTGGCTTGTTTTCATAGCTGTCAAAAAGTCTAGGTTAGGTTGATGGTTTTTGAAAGGGAAAAATTGCAACTTGTGCTAGTTGTGTTTTATCCCTCCTCTTTAGCAAGTCATGATACTTGTGAGGGCTTTTTCCTCCAGGAGTGAGACAAAACAAACTGATACATAAAGTGGAGATATGGAGTTATGCCATGGTATCATCAATGCCCTCTGAATATCTGTTTGTCTGACAAAATAGCCAAATGCTCCATTTTACCATTCACAGCCTCTTCGTTACATTTAGTTCTTGAAGTGAAAGCAGAGTGCTTCCCTGTTGCCTCACCACACTTTTAGTTTGTCCTGAAATATTTTTTTTTTCTCTCCAATACTGTTGAGATACCTAGGCTATGGTTTCTTTTTATTGAAATATCTCCAGGAATCTCCAAAAGAAAAAAGAAAAGAGGCTTTATATAGCAATGTTATTGTTATATCAACCTCTACCAAATCAGTCAGATAGAGTCAGAAATATAAACACCCCTTAAAACACATTTATTTTAATAAAGACATTTCAAAAACAACGTGCCTGTCACTGTTAAAATGTGCATTTTAAATAACTTGCCCAAAGCTGCACAAGCCCAGACTCATCTCGTTTCTATATAAACATCATAATATGAAATATGTAACTACAGCCTGGGCTGAGGGAAGAATACAAGCATACACTTACTGTTTAAAACCAATGGAAAATCAGTACATACATGAAGTATAAAGCTATACATTGAAGTCATGTTTGAATAAAGACATTCTTCTGTGTTGAATTTCAAAACCAGAAATGTTATAAGACTCATAGCCCCATCCTTACAAGTCAGGCCATTACATCTCCTGTTAACTTATTTCTATACTTTGAAATATGGAGTTCCTAACTTGAAGCTGTAGAAATACATTTTCCACATTTTATTTTATTTTATTTTATTTTATTTTTGTCTGCTTAAAACCTCGGTTCATCACTTTAATAATATGCCAAATTTCTATTGATTTTATTTTCTGAAAGATTTGGGGTGCGTACTCACATAGTATTCTGTGGCTGACAAGTTCTACTTGTTAAATACAAATATTTGTTAAATACAAATAAAATTACGGTTCTAAAAGGCATCTCATGCAACATCATTAGATGAGTCAAAATTAGTAGATCCACAAGGTATTGTAAAATCAGTGGTAGTTATACTCATTCAGAATAAGTGTTGGTGGAAGTCAAGATAAATTTATCAATTTGGAAGTCAATATGAAGTCTGTAATTGTTGTGAGAAAAGCATTATCTTTGTACTGAGAGTGTTGAAAAGAAAAAAAAGGCGACTTTTGTTGGGTGTTAGGAGAGTTGGGAATGCTGATGAGAGAGCAGAGGAGCAACAGCCAAGAGTAAGTTATGTTAAGGAGTACATGAGCTGCCATGAAATTATATGCTGATTATTTCTTGCACTTCAAATGAACTTCTAGAACAGTACGTTGACATGTCAACATTATTTATTCAAGTTTCAGGAACCTGGGAGCATTTCTTGTCTTGATTCAATCACTTCAGTTAAATCTCTTGTTACCAATACAGAAAAAAAAAAGTCTTTTTTCAAGTGATAACAATTTATTAAACAATGAATTTTAAATGACACTGCAAATATAATTTTGTGCATTTTGTTCTTTTCATTTCTTTAAAGAAAATCAAGGATGAAATCAAAAGGCAAATAATGGTGCTTTGGAAGACCACAAGAAATAACTTGATTTATCAGCTCCCCTTGGGTATTAATGCATACGGAAAAAAAATGATAAATATATAAATCCCATATACACAATAAATTTTTATTGTTTTCTCTCATTATTACAAATAAATCTTTAAAAAAAAATGATGGTGTACTTACATATTTCAGATCCTCATTTGTCTAAGAATATAAAGCACTCAAGTCATGTGCCAGAATAACTCCGATGGTGTCTTCTCAATCCCCTTTTGTGTTCACGATCCACAAAAATCAGAGTGCCACTGCAGTGGTCCAACCATTCTCACTACAGAAAAGGAGCCAGGTGTTGTGTGTCAGAATAAAACTGGCATGGATTTGTAAAGTTTGTTTGCTTGACAACTGCCAGGAATTCCTGGCATGAGCCTTCATAATTCCAAAGACCCAGACAGATTCTTCCTATTTGTGAGCAATTGATTGAATGTACCTACACAAAAAGGTGTAGTGAAATACCTCCACAACCTTTTTCAGAGATTACCATCTCAACAGAACAGCAATGAGCATCTGTCTTTGGGTATATATTGATTTTAGGAAATCAATGTTTTCTTCCATATTTGCAAGTCATCCACCCCCATGCTGTCTTCCCATGCTTTAATTTCCACAGGAACAAAATACAGTCAGCCAGCTCCGAGTAATATCCTTGTTCCTACCCAAGATGCTCCTGGATCAGTACATAGGAGATGCCACAACCCACTGGTGGCTTCACCATTTAAATGTGCTCTCAAAGGTTGGATGATTTCACTGTGGTTCTTTTCAACCCAGGCCATTCCATGATTCTACGATTCTAAGACAAGGAGCAGCTGTACACCTACTGTGAGATGCTCCAAAGTGAGTAGAAGGGCCTTAAGCTAAGTGAGTGAGTGGGACTAAGCTAGTGTGTACTCAGATTTAAACCTCGACAAAGAGAAAATATGCATTCAATGAGACGAACTGCTTAGCATCAAATGTATTTCTGTATTTCTTCCTTTCTAGATTTCACGCTTAGTGCTGGCTATGAAGCTCATTTAGATATTTTAAGAGATAAGTAAAATAGTGGAGTTTTTACAGACTTGCACTGGTCTTTTTTAAGAAATTAGGGAAAGAGTCCAGAGTTTTACACGTAGGAAAGTCCAATTGCTTCAACATATAAAAAAAATGACTGTATCAGCCCATATTTTTCACCTCGTTATGTTGTAAGTTGGTAGCACCCCGAGCATTTTTTTGGCAGCTCAGTATTTAATGGCATCTCAAACAGAACTCTGAGTTTTGTAGACAATATAATTTTCAGGTGATGATTAGGTGACCTAATATAATTTTATTGTGAGGTATGTTTGGACAATACCACTTATTTAGTGACAACAATCACTTCATTGCTGTGACACAGCAGTGAAAACGTGCCAATACACGATCCTGCTAAGGGCCAGTGGCTTCTGGTAACAATAAACTTGTTCTTCAGCGTTATCAAAAAATAACTTGGAAAAATTTGTAATTACTGACATAAGACACAGCTCAGCTTGGCTGTCCACACAAAATGATCTGCATACACTAGAGTTACCCTAATTAACCTGCATGTCCTCCAGCTGCCACTTCAGAAAGATAGTCTTTCTGCAGATCCTGCACACCTTCTTTGCCAGTCCCTTAAACAAATTTGGACATCTCAAGAGGATCTGCTCATTTCAAATGGCTCTGGATGTATTATAAATCATTCACTAAGTCACAAGTTATGAACTGAAAACAGAGGTCTGACTTCTCTACCTCACCAAACTGCTGCTCTCCACATGCACTGCATGCACACTGTTCCTTCCCACAAGTACTGCTTTAGGCATTAGTTTGCACTGGTATGTCTACATTTGCATGTTGTACACAGTTTATGCACATAAATGAATGCTGGAATAGAGCACATATGTATTTTAAATAATATACTTGTTACTTTTGTAAAAACTAGAACAGCAACATTTCCAAGAGGCGGTTATACTTTGATTTTTAGGAGCTGGCATGAAAGGACTCAAGTAGAGATAATGCTGTAAATGTTGATTGTGTTACAAGTACACCTACTGTCACCTTAGGAAATAGAAGTTTAAATATAAAACACTTGTTGATGGGACTGGGTTGATTAACACTGGGTTGATGGATGAATTGAAGGAGGAGATGTTCAGCTGGGGCAAATAGTAGCTTCATGGATGCAAGTGGCACTACACTTAATTACAGCAGGGAAGAAAACAAAGCAGTGCATCTTCTCCCCACCAGCAGCTCTACTAACATATTCATGATATTAATTTGATAAAGAAAAGAAAAATCTCAATACAAAAAAAGCTGACGTCATTCAAAAGTGTGTGGTGAGCCCTTACAAAGCCTTATGAGTAAATGAATGGAAATGCGGAGTATGTCTTAGCCCACTAGGCTGCTTCAAATCCCTGAACTAAAATCTGAATGTTAAATAACCATGTTTTATTTACAAGAACTGGAATATTCCTCACGTAATTAAAACTGAGAAGATCTGTACTGCATACCTCCTGTTGACACCAAAGTTTTGTTAAAAGAAAAAATGAACTAAGCAACAACCAAAAAGATGAAAAAGAAACAAAAAAATCAAGCCGCTAGTTCAAAATATTTTCATGAACTTCAAATATTAATTTATGTTTTTTTCTTGAAGCTGTAACTCCTGTAACATTATTATTAAAAATAAAAACAAAATAAGAAATACGGGTTTCCATATTTGAAGACAAAAATAAAAAGTACAAAAATGCTGTAATAATTAGAACCACCATTTCTGAATACCTTCATTTATCTTGAGTTATTAAATATCCTGGAGTTGGAATATTCATTTTGAGTGTCTACTCCACAGTGCTTGGACTTTTTAATACTATGTAAACAAAATTTCAAAATCTAATAAGTTCAGCCCCAAAGAACCTTACTTCTGAAAAAATCCAACTATTGGAGCCAGAGTTGTGTTTTCTTTGTAAATGACTTTCTCTATCTTTAGCCTAAGTGTTTAAAGACTCCATAATGAAGCATAGTACAGACTCAAGCATAAGAAGGCTGAGACTATGGGCTTTAGGGAGATCAAGGGCAGGCAGAACTGCTCGCTTTTTGTTACGTTAACCTGCCCCAGGAAAGCAATTCCCTTCTCAGCCCCCATACCCAATTCCCATAAGTAGATACATATGGCAGTACTGTGATACAGAGAGCACACTGTGGTAGTTTTATTGATACTGGAACTGCTCCTTAAGCAAAGTCTTCTCTGCTCAGCTATGAATTCATGCCATTGACTCTTGGTGAAAGGCGAGTAGTCATAAAGTTTAATGCTGGCCTTAGAGTTAGAGTCCTGCTTTGAATTGCCCTTCGAAGGTGCCTCTCTCTGCTGACTTTAGAGGGAATTGCTAATTAAAATTAGGTTAGAGACAAATTTTGTGCATCTGCCAATTCAATGGGATTGATTTGCAATGATGTACTTTAGAGTTTGTGAACATTTGGTCCATAATGCTTAGATGTGCTTATAAAAAAAAAACAGCAGCAGCAGCAGCAAGGCATGTTGGGTGTAGCTGTCCAAATAAATGTGACTGGATCCATCAATATCCTTCAGAAGGTCTTTTCCTTCTTTCTCAGAGCACTGGTTGAAAGAAAACCAAAAAAAGGCTTTTCCTCCATTGGGTTTCAACCTATTTCATAGAGCTAATCATCACCTGAATATTTTTTTTTTCTTCCCTACTTCCAGCATTCTGTGGCAGGCTGTTATTTAGAAAATCCATCTTTCTTGAAGAATTATGTTGACCTGTAAAGGTTGAAATGTTGGCTATCAAAAACCTTGCCTACATCCAGAAACGCTTATGTAAGGCTTGAGCTGTAACGCCAGATGAACTGACGACAGATTCATTTATCATTAGTAGGAACAGGCACATTAATTGTCTACAGTATCAATACTATCCTCCTGCATTAACAAAACTCCTCTTGATCCTGAATGTACCACCAGAACATCCTTTATTAAATAAGATGAATAATACTGGGGCCAAGGGTTGCCTTGCTTCAGCTGAGAAAGCTTAATTATTTATGAATACTTCACTCATTAAGACACCAACAGGTTGCCAAGCCTTGTAAAGACAGCTTTTTGGGGTACTGAATAAAGGTTATTTTTTTTACATGTATGCATCTTCTGTATCAAGGAATCAACAGCAGGAGACTCAAAACATTTGAATCCTATAAAGCTTTTGGCCTGTGGCAGAACCTTAGAATGGTTGGGATTGAAAATGGTCCTAAAGACTGCCTAGTTCCACTCCCCTGACACAGACAGGGATGCCTCCCACTACAGTGAGGTTACTCAAAGCCCCATCCAGCCTGGCCTTGAACACATCCCAGGATGGGTAACCTGTTCTAGTGCCTCATCAGCCTCTGAGTGAAGTATTCCTTTTGAATATATAATCTAAATCTAATTTCTGTTTGAAGTCATTATTGGTTATCCTATCTCTATACTCCATGATAAAAGAGTCCCTAGCTTTCCTGTAACCCCCCATAGATACAGAATGGACACAGTAAGGTCTCTGCAGAGCCTTCTCTTCTCTAAACTGAAAAACTTCAACTCTTTTCATAGAAGTGCTCCAGCCCTTTGAGCATTGTCATGGCCTCCTCTGGACCCTCTCCAGCAGCTCCACGTCCTACTTGTTCTAGGGGTCCCAGAGTTGAACACAGCTCTACAAGTGGAGTCTCACAAGAGCAAATCAGAGAGAAGAGTCCTCACCTTCATGAACAGTGAACCAAGATGCCTAGGTAGACAGCAGAGTATCCATTCTTGGAGATATTCAAAATTTGACTAGATACAGATCTGATCTGCTGTGGTTGACTCTGCTTTGAGCACTAAGACTGGTCTAGATAATCTCCAAACCTAGTGGCCACAAGTAGCTACAATAGCTGCACTCAATACATATGAGTTTTGGTGTTATCAACCCCTTTTTAAAAATCTTGTTGACTATTTATGTGTTGATCCTCTCATAAATGTCATTT